>NC_056733.1:1623211924-1623386924 GCF_019279795.1 Protopterus annectens | reverse complement strand
TAGATCTATTTCCTCTACTCAGACGTACTGATACTGAGTATAAATTGCTGCCCTCACTCACTCCTCTTCCTACTGTGATCAATAAGAATATTTTCAGAAGGGGTAGACCCTGAGGCCTTCCTGGCATCAGAGATCCAAGTATCATGCTAGTAGGCTGTTGTGACTCCTCTGTGCTGAGACTCTTGACTAAATCACTGCAGAGATTCTTTTACAAGGCACATGCAAGGTCTAAGTGAACCATTCATAAGCAGAATGTAAGCCATGCCATTGACCACCAATATATTCCTTACTGCAGGAACAGAGAGTGTGAAGAAAACAGCTGCCACAGAAAACAGCAAGATATATTCCCTGGCAGTGGTGTATTTTTCAGCAAAGTATTCGTTAAACATTCTCTGTGCCAGTGAATTACTTGCAAAGTGTTTGTACCATGGGGTACAGAAAATCCTTGCAATTCACCATTAAATTCCATGTGATATTTAACATCCATCTGAACTGTTCAGTTCTGTTAGAACCAGAAAGTGATTCACTTAACTCCTCGTCCAAAGTATGGCACATCAGAATTCCAACACCAGCATCACCGGTATGTTGCACTACTCAGTACTGGAATATGAAGCTATGCACCTGATACAGGTTAACACAACATTATTTTTATGCATGATTTTATTAGCTTATCCTGATGCTGCAGTCTTCCCAACATAACAATCTATGTGAGGGTGGGGAGCTGGCCCAACTTTTTATCTGTCAGTTTGTCATGTAATGCATTGGTGTTTATTGATAACTACCACACCTTCCCATATTCAACAAAACACAGCAGCAATAAAAATAACAAGTATTAAAGTTCTAACATGAAGAAGCTATGGCTGTAAAGCACCCAACACAATGAAATAAAAAGGCACCCATGCAGGTGAATGTGATTTAAGAGACTGCAGAAAATATGCCTTGTTTGAATGTGGTGCAAATGTTAGAATATTAAACTAGAATGAACATAACTGAAAGTACTTTACAATGCAAAATGATGCAAAATACCTGAAGATTCATATTAAAATTTGTAAACGGTTTGGCTGGAAGGAAATTAAATACCATTAAAGAGTTTTGTACTGCACTTATGAGATCACAGTTGCAGCTAAGTATTTATGTTTTGCCTGTACTTGGCATCATCACTTTATCATATTTTAATAAATGCCCCTTTTATACCAAAATGCCTCTTAATCTGTTATTGGGAGTATCTTTTGCAAGTGCTATACTAAGCCATTACTTTATAATGTATTGATAAATTTTACACAACCAATGCATCAATTGTTTACTCAGAATTAATTTGCTTTTAACAGTAAATAATATGTTATTGTATGATTGCTAATAACAGGAAAACCGTTACAAAAGCCCACTTGTTTCTGTCTGCAGGGTCTACAGGAGAGATTGTGTGAACTCTCTTGTTTATGCCAAATATGTGGTATCAAACTGAAGGTTGCACAGATGTAGCTTTTGTCAGCATTCATCCATTGTTAAATGATATGGTTAAAAGGAGAAATAAATGGTGCTTATCAGGAAGCTAAAGTTGCGATTTGTAAATGAATGTAAATATTCTACAATTACAGACTTGTTTCATGACCTCCACTTGTTGGACCAGTTCTGAACTAATAAGTTGATCTGCTTGAGCTGTTAAATCCTTCACAGTAATAAATAAATCAACAAGGGTGTTGAAAATCTGTTCTGACAACAATGATTCACCAGGGAGTAATTTATGCATTCATTTAAAAAGTATTAGCCCAACACTACACTCTAAAAAGCAAATTTGTATCAAAATTCTCTTCGGTGCTCAGTAGTAATGAATACTGATTTAAGGCTCTGCATTTTATCTCTACTTTAATAACAGCTCTTGGAACTTGTTTTTATAATCGGCCATGGTGGTGCAGCGGTAGCATTGTTGTCTCACAGCAAGAGGTTCTCCTGTTTGATTCTTGGCTGGAGTGCCTTCTGTGTGGAGTCTGCATGTCCTCCTCGTGGTTGAGTGGTGTTTGAAAAATATGTGTGAATGGGTGTGCCTTTGTTGAAGGTTAGGCATCAAGCTGGCACCTTGGCACTGTAAAAATCTACTGCCAATCATTAGCAGACTGGAGTCTCTCTGTGGCAACCCCTGATCGGGAAAAAGCCAGAAAAAAAAGTGTGGCACAGTGATCACCTCTGTAACCTTACAGAACTTGGTACTCCAGTTTTGTTTCCTGCGAGGTGCCTTCTGTGTAGATTCTGAATGTACTCCTTGCTTATGCATGCTTTTTTTCTCTTTTCTGGATGATCTAATTTCCTCCTGCAACATAAATGTGTGCCAAAGATAAACTGATGATTCCCCAATCTCACGGTAGGTGTGTTCCTCATGCTTCAATGAGTGTGTATGTGTGTTCTGCAAAGGGCTGTCAGCCCAGTCATAATTAGTTTCACTGCCTTGCACCCACTAAATGCTGGGATAGGCACTATATCCCTTTTGATGCTGAAATAGATTATGCAGGTTATAACAGAACAAATGACTAAATGGGCAAATGTACCATATGTTAACTGAGAACTGGAAGTTTTCCAGTTTTCAGTCTAGGTAAATTACATCCTGAATCCTGAGTCATATATGTGTATGCGCGCGCGTGTGTGTGTGTGTGTGTGTGTGTGTGTGTGTGTGTGTGTGTGTGTGTGTGTGTGTGTGTGTGTGTGTGTGTGTGTGTGTGCGTGTGTGTGCTTGCGCGCATGTGCCTGTGTGTGCACCTAAATGGCATTGTATTAACTAGTTAGGTGTAGATTTATGGTCTCAACACAGGCACAGCTTAGAAACAGAAATACCACTAATCCCATGCTTAAAACAGGAGTTCCTATGGTGGGCTCGGGCATGCCAGTCAAACCCAGGCTTACCCTTCCACAACTTTCGAGCAACCCAAACTACCACAACGGATGCCTCAGACCTAGGATGGGGGGCACACATGCTGGACAAATGCGTTCAAGGACTGTGGACTCAGGACCAGCTGCGCCTGCACATAAACCAAAAATAAATGCTGGCAGTAAAACTGGCAATCCTAAAATTCAGACCTTTCCTCAAAGAAGGCCATTTGATGATAAGGACGGACAACACCACAGTCATGTGGTACATCAACAAACAGGGGGGCACTCATTCTTACCCCCTATGCAGAATGACTTTGGACCTTTGGAATCTGGCTCTCAGCTACAACATCCAGTTACAGGCAATATTTGTACCGGGAAAAGAGAACACCCTAGCAGACATTTTAAGCAGAACCACCTCGGATGCTCACGAATGGATGCTACACCGGACATCTTCAAGGCCATCACAAAGAAATGGGGAATGCCACAAATAGATCTATTCGCTTCCCCACAAAATCACCAGCTCAAAAAATTCTGCACAAGGACATTCCACCCACTTGCATGGAAGGTGGACTCTATCCTTCAGCTGGAAAGGCCTGACAGCATATGCATTCCCACCTCTTCCCTTGATGCACAAGGTACTACTGAAAATCAGAGAGGAACGTCCAAGGATAATTCTGATAGCTCCGAACTGGCCAAGACAACACTGGTACCCATTGCTGAGGAGCATGTCTCGGGAGAAAAGGTGGTCAATACCCCTGATGCCTCTGATGTTAACTCAGAACAACTACAACATCATACATCCAAACCTAAAAACCTTGCAACTGACTGCCTGGAACATCACATAGCAGTAACTAACCCAGACCTTTCACAAAGGGTTAAAGACATTATCCTTGAAGCCCGCAGACCTTCAACAAGAAGGAACTATGCAGGAAAATGGAAAAGGTTCGTCATTTGGAGTACTGAAAGAGGAAAAGACGTGTTAACATAGATATTGCTAACATTCTGGAGTACTTGGCAGAGCTTCTACATACAGGCCTGTCCTATTCCTCCATCAAGATACATGCATCAGCTATTTCAGCAGAATACAGCTTTGATCCTCCTGTCTTTTCACATCCTCTACTCAGGCAGTTTCTCAGAGGGATCAAGAATGTAAAACCTCCTAGGAAACCACCATTACCAGCATGGGACTTGAATTTTGTACTAGAAAAGTTGACACTCCCTCCGTTTGAACCAGCAGCAACAGCAGATCTACAACACCTGTCATGGAAAACTGCTTTCCTACTGGCTATTACTTCAGCAAGGAGGGTTTCGGAACTACAGGCCTTAATGGCAGTGCAACCCTTCCTAATCTTCCATCAAGATAGGGTGTCCATGAGAACTAATCCTACATTTATGCCTAAGGTGGTATCCAGAGTGTCTTTAAACCAGGCAATCCACCTACCTACCTTCTTTCCCAATCCACAAAACAGAGGTGAAAGAATAATGCATACCTTGGATGTACACAGACAATTACGCTACTACCTGGACAGAACCAAAAGTAACAGAAAAACTGACCAGCTCTTTGTAGCCTATGCAACAGGAAGGGAAGGAAAAGCAATTAACAAACAGACAATCTCCAAATGGATAGGAAATTGCATGAGATTCTGTTACTCCTACCATGAAAACCAATTCCACAGAACATAAGACCTCATTCTACAAGGGCTACAGCCACTACCACAGCTTTCTTAAGAGGAGTGGCAACCAAGGACATTATTGAGGCGGCTACTTGGACCTCCGTGCATACATTTGCCAAGCATTACAATTTACCTCTATATTCTAGATCCCGAGCAGGGTTTGCCACTGCTGTACTGCAAGGGATCCTGACTACACCATAATTATTATTCCTCCTCCCCTAGTTTGGCTATGGTATTCTACCCATTTGTTATGACTGCAGATGCATCCATGAAGGACATAGTACAGTTTTGTACCTACCATAAATGTAGATGTCCGAACTGGATAGCATCTGCAGTCAGGATTACCCTCCTCCTTCCCCTCTTGGTACTCCTAGGGTATTTACCCTCCTAATAGCTAGCTGGGGGGGGAGTCTCTTATGGTGTATTTGTTTGTATATATGTACATACATGTTTATTTTTGTGTTTGTTTTCTACTATTTTGGAAACATTGGCATTTATCCAAAATTTAGTTTTCCAAGAGGGCAATTGGCATCTGGGGCAAGAAACACTGAGGAAAATGGCGTCGGCTGATGCCTTTATACCCGAAGACCAGCAGAGATGACGTCGGGTGAAGTGCGACATCAGCCGAAGCCGGACCCAGACTTTGGAATCCGGCCGACCGAAGGGCTGCCTGACGACAGGACAACCCATTTGTTATGACTGCAGATGCTATCCAGTTCGGACATCTACATTTATGGTAGGTACAAAACTGTACTTTCTGTGTTGTAGTGATTTTCTAAGCAGTAATATGCTAGAAGGGGTGTATATGAGGGGGCATAGACCTTCACAATACATAGATCATATATTTTTTCATTTTGATGGATTATTTAAGTAGCTGTTTGTAGTATGAGTTTGTATTGATTTCAAGTGTTTATGAATGTCTACATTTTAAAAGTGTTCAAGGTATTACACGTGCAATAATGGATTTTTTCACTGTATTGTCTTTCATTTAGTATTTTTCATGAAGTATAATTTGAGGAAAGACTGACTGCAAATAATAAGCAACATTTTTATTAACTGGAAGTAATGCAATTTTTAATTAACTGGGAATATGGAAAAGAGAAGGCAAGATGGCACGGTGATGCAGCAGTTTGTATTGTCGTCTCACAGGAAGAGGTTCTCCAGTTGGGGCGCCTTCTGTGCAGAGTCTGCATGTTCTCCCTGAATTTGTGTGGGTCCCCTCCAGGTGCTCTGGTTTCCTCCCACATTACAAAGACATGTCTGGAGTGTTTCTTCTTGGATCTCCACTGAAAATTGTTTCATTCCAAGTTGGACTTTCCCAGTAAACAAATGTTAAATAAATAAATTACCAGATTATATTATCAAGCAGAATGGATCAGAGCAGAAATAAAATAAGACTAGTAGAAGGTGGTAGTTTGAGAGGGAGGAAGAAACACAAAGGCTCTCTGATGCATTCAAAAGATCATTTGAGTTGGCCTGATTAAAAAAACTTGAATTTTTTAATGAGGGGAAGGCATGCTTAATCAATGGACTTTTGTTGACAGATTGAGATAACAACATAAGTACAGCCTGAAGGCAGGCAGAAATGTTGGAAAGGGCATGTCATAGTAAGGGATAAAGAAGCTATTCATTTTGTGAAATAATACATATTGTGGAAGATCTAGAAACTAATAATCATGATACTTAACATAATTAACTAAGAATTATATACTGCAGATTAATATCCATCTAAAACAATTATCTGCTTCCTCTTAACTCCACGTGTTGCCAATATTTTTGAACCTGCCGCCTGTAGACTGTTATGAAAACTGGCTATAGTTGCACAGGTATGTGTAGCCTCTGACTAAACTTCAGTTGTCCCTGAACTTTCTTCCATCTCTGGTAGTCAGGCCTACATCTTCTCAGATGTATCAGTCACTGTATCTTAGTCTTTTGTGCCTGCCTCCCAAGCCCTCTGGAGAAGCACAGGCTAGATTATTTTTAATGCATACTGACATATCATTTCTCATATGCATGAGACAAATGTACTCTGATTAAAATTTCCTGTGAATGCAGATGAAGACATCAGCTTGCACCCATTTAGTGTTCCTTTCTAGAACCCCTGGTTTGTAGCATGGAACATAAATGTGCAATTTGAAGAGTCAACACTACCTTAACTCTAAGAGCTCAAGTTGTCTTTCATCAACCTTGTTGACATCATCTCATACAGCAAGCTTTTGTGGCCTAGATCTATTTCCTCTACTCAGACGTACTGATACAGAGTATAAATTGTTGCCCTCACTCACTCCTCTTCCTACTGTGATCAATAAGAATGTTTTCAGAAGGGGTAGACCCTGAGGCCTTCCTGGCATCAGAGATCCAAGTATCATGCTAGTAGGCTGTTGTGACTCCTCTGTGCTGAGACTCTTGACTAAATCACTGCAGAGATTCTTTTACAAGGCACATGCAAGGTCTAAGTGAACCATTCATAAGCAGAATGTAAGCCATGCCATTGACCACCAATATATTCCTTACTGCAGGAATAGAGAGTGTGAAGAAAACAGCTGCCACAGAAAACAGCAAGATATATTCCCTGGCAGTGGTGTATTTTTCAGCAAAGTATTCGTTAAACATTCTCTGTGCCAGTGAATTACTTGCAAAGTGTTTGTACCATGGGGTACAGAAAATCCTTGCAATTCACCATTAAATTCCATGTGATATTTAACACCCATCTGAACTGTTCAGTTCTGTTAGAACCAGAAAGTGATTCACTTAACTCCTCGTCCAAAGTATGGCACATCAGAATTCCAACACCAGCATCACCGGTATGTTGCACTACTCAGTACTGGAATATGAAGCTATGCACCTGATACAGGTTAACACAACATTATTTTTATGCATGATTTTATTAGCTTATCCTGATGCTGCAGTCTTCCCAACATAACAATCTATGTGAGGGTGGGGAGCTGGCCCAACCTTTTATCTGTCAGTTTGTCATGTAATGCATTAGTGTTTATTGATAACTACCACACCTTCCCATATTCAACAAAACACAGCAGCAATAAAAATAACAAGTATTAAAGTTCTAACATGAAGAAGCTATGGCTGTAAAGCACCCAACACAATGAAATAAAAAGGCACCCATGCAGGTGAATGTGATTTAAGAGACTGCAGAAAATATGCCTTGTTTGAATGTGGTGCAAATGTTAGAATATTAAACTAGAATGAACATAACTGAAAGTACTTTACAATGCAAAATGATGCAAAATACCTGAAGATTCATATTAAAATTTGTAAACGGTTTGGCTGGAAGGAAATTAAATACCATTAAAGAGTTTTGTACTGCACTTATGAGATCACAGTTGCAGCTAAGTATTTATGTTTTGCCTGTACTTGGCATCATCACTGTATCATACTTTAATAAATGCCCCTTTTATACCAAAATGCCTCTTAATCTTTTATTGGGAGTATCTTTTGCAAGTGCTATACTAAGCCATTACTTTATAATGTACTGATAAATTTTACACAACCAATGCATCAATTGTTTACTCAGAATTAATTTGCTTTTAACAGTAAATAATATGTTATTGTATGATTGCTAATAACAGGAAAACTGTTACAAAAGCCCACTTGTTTCTGTCTGCAGGGTCTACAGGAGAGATTGTGTGAACTCTCTTGTTTATGCCAAATATGTGGTATCAAACTGAAGGTTGCACAGATGTAGCTTTTGTCAGCATTCATCCATTGTTAAATGATATGGTTAAAAGGAGAAATAAATGGTGCTTATCAGGAAGCTAAAGTTGCGATTTGTAAATGAATGTAAATATTCTACAATTACAGACTTGTTTCATGACCTCCACTGGTTGGACCAGTTCTGAACTAATAAGTTGATCTGCTTGAGCTGTTAAATCCTTCACAGCAATAAATAAATCAACAAGGGTGTTGAAAATCTGTTCTGACAACAATGATTCACCAGGGAGTAATTTATGCATTCATTTAAAAAGTATTAGCCCAACACTACACTCTAAAAAGCAAATTTGTATCAAAATTCTCTTCGGTGCTCAGTAGTAATGAATACTGATTTAAGGCTCTGCATTTTATCTCTACTTTAATAATAGCTCTTGGAACTTGTTTTTATAATCGGCCATGGTGGTGCAGCGGTAGCATTGTTGTCTCACAGCAAGGTTCTCCTGTTTGATTCTTGGCTGGAGTGCCTTCTGTGTGGAGTCTGCATGTCCTCCTCGTGGTTGAGTGGTGTTTGAAAAATATGTGTGAATGGGTGTGCCTTTGTTGAAGGTTAGGCATCAAGCTGGCACCTTGGCACTGTAAAAATCTACTGCCAATCATTAGCAGACTGGAGTCTCTCTGTGGCAACCCCTGATCGGGAAAAAGCCAGAAAAAAAAAAGTGTGGCACAGTGATCACCTCTGTAACCTTACAGAACTTGGTACTCCAGTTTTGTTTCCTGCGAGGTGCCTTCTGTGTAGATTCTGAATGTACTCCTTGCTTATGCATGCTTTTTTTCTCATTTCTGGATGATCTAATTTCCTCCTGCAACATAAATGTGTGCCAAAGATAAACTGATGATTCCCCAATCTCACTGTAGGTGTGTTCCTCATGCTTCAATGAGTGTGTATGTGTGTTCTGCAAAGGGCTGTCAGCCCAGTCACAATTAGTTTCACTGCCTTGCACCCACTAAATGCTGGGATAGGCACTATATCCCTTTTGATGCTGAAATAGATTATGCAGGTTATAACAGAACAAATGACTAAATGAGCAAATGTACCATATGTTAACTGAGAACTGGAAGTTTTCCAGTTTTCAGTCTAGGTAAATTACATCCTGAATCCTGAGTTATATATGTGTATGCGCGCGTGTGTGTGTGTGTGTGTGTGTGTGTGTGTGTGTGTGTGTGTGTGTGTGTGTGTGTGTGTGTGCGTGTGTGTGCTTGCGCGCATGTGCCTGTGTGTGCACCTAAATGGCATTGTATTAACTAGTTAGGTGTAGAGTAAATTACCTGTCATCCACTGGTGTCAGGTTTCTTTGTTCATGCCTTACCCACTCTCTCAACTGTGACTGATACCACAAAGCAAAATACATGTCAGCTTGTGTGTCAGGGAAAGTGTCCTTATGCACATACATCTATATTTGCGCGCGCGCGCACACACACACACACACACACACACACACACACACACACACACACACACACACACACACACACACACACTTATCAGTGCAGCAAGGTATGCATCTGTGAAAAGATTGCACTGCAGGGAAACATTTCAGAGAAAAATAAATACTTTATAAACATGAATGTCAAGCCCCTACCACTCCAAAGCCCTAAGACCTACTCAGCTCTGATATGACAGCAGTCATGGATTGTACAGCAGAGCAACTGTGGTGACCTGCACAGTTCTCATGATGCTTGGCAGAACAGAGCAAGAACTTACAGAGTATATGTATAGGTGAAAGTGCACTTGATTCCTGAGCTGGCACAATATCTCATGGCTGCATTATGTGCAAGTGACCATTCATGTCAATCTGTGGTGTTTTGTGCTACCAAGAGCTACAACATGCAGTGTACCTGTGAAATGCTGTAAATAAATATTGTTCAACACAAGTGAAATCAAGTGCTTATTATCATCCCTCCACATAGAGATGAAAGGGAGAGCATAGGATGTAAAGAAATGGAGGATGAGTAAGTAGATGGAAATATACAAGGTAATCAAATATGATAATAGTATGTGGGAGGTGGGAAATTAGAACACACATTTTAGAGGGGTAATGCACTCCCTTTAGATTATATTCAAAAAAAATGATGAGGGATATTGTATGTAAGAGAACAATGGGAATAGAAAGATGATGTAGGATGTTGTACAGGACAAATGAATGAACACAAAATAATATTGATAAATGTGGTAGTTTTGCACACACAAGGATGTGTGTAAGGGGCTGGATGCATAAATACAGAGGGTAGACAAATGTTGATGGGAAAGGATGAACCATAAATGAAGTATGAGGTAGTATACACTACGATGCATTGATGTTAAGAAGGAGGTTAGAAGGTTTATCAGACAGGGAAACCCTGCTGAGTGGTCTGCCACAAGACTTTTAAACTAGAACTTAAGGTCATCAGGAACTTATATACAATTTGTCTGTCTTTTGGGGCAGGAGGCTGCAAGACAGGGGCAGCTGAGATAGACTGAAAGGCATCCAATAAAGCCTCAAGTAAAGGAGGAACTGGGGAAAGGGCTGGGGTGCCCATTTCCAAGGCATTCTAATATATTTTCTGGACTTCTGTAATCTGCCTAGACTCCCACTTAAAATGCTTCATCATGTTTAAAAAATTTTCTCTCCAAAAGAAGCGCTTTCCACAGGAAAGTCAGGAGAAAGGGAATCTTCATCATTAGAAGGGACTTAGCCAGGAGAATGGACTTGGGAAGAATAGGTTCATAAATCAGTACTAAGCTAACTGCCCTTGCCAGCCATTTTAAGCCTAGCCAATTACCCCTTGTGAGAATCAAACCCTGCACCTTGTGTTTGTAAGGCAAACACCTTAACCATTAGGCCACCCAGAATGCTCAGAATTAGACGTCTCCTCATCTTAAGAGGAAGATGAATGAACAGCCATCTTTTGAGGAGTGAAAGGAGGAGATTGGGAAGAAAAAGAAAGGAGGCTTTGGGGGCCACAATGGCCTTGAGCAAATCTTGAGAAAAATCTATCCATTCCTTCTCCCTAGAACAAGGAAGGGGAGGAGGAAAAGTTCTATGCTTAGTTTTCAAGCATTTCTTGTTTTGTTGTGATGCCCACCTGAACCAAGCGAGGTGGTTCAGATCCCTGATGTACCTCAAAATGTTAGCCTGGGATCTCTTCCCTAACTGGTATCTCAGAATGCCCTATGGACTCCCCAGTATGATAATTCACAGTTTACCTTTCTCTGTGGATTTCTCAAATATAAGTTCTTCTGATGCTATACTGGCCTCCAGTGGGGTCTTGTCAGAGGGCATCTGAGATAGAATTGGGATGCACTGTGGGTTCTGAAACCTCAGAGGGTACTTCAGAATCAGGAAAAGATGAATGAGTCTTTGTTCTAGGTCTTTTAAACTTTTTCTTAAGTGGTAGGCATACACTAGGATGCAGGTCATACCAGTTAGAGGACAGGATGGGGTGCTGGCCATGTATGGTGTTAGGGCAGCCTGGAGGTTTACATACACATACGTATCACCAGATGATGATTAAAGGGAGGTAGGCTATCTGGTGCTAGACTTTCTACTGGAATTCTAGTCAGTACATTTGTTACTTCAGTGAATCTAGGAAACAGTAGTAAAAACCACCAAGTAGAAAGTACACAAAACCTGAGCGTTCCACTGTAAATAGCCAAGTGACATAAACACATGTAGCGTAAAATAAAAGTTAAAAATTAGAAATTAAAAGTTATTTATTTGAAGTGGATATGCAGGTTAAAAAGCAAAATGTTTAAACATCCTCTACTTTTGGCATTTAAGGCTATCAGTTACCAAACCCAAATGACCAAGTACTTGACATCCATCCTCATTTCCTTAAATAAAGTATTCGTGGATTCACAAGGGACCGATTCTTAACTAAGAATATTATCTTTACTGAATCAGACTACACAAATAACCAGACACAGCATGAAATTTAGTTGTGATGCTACAGAGCCCTCATCCTGAGCAGCCTGTACTGGCTCTGTCATCCACAGGAATCCATTGTTGCACAATCAGCCCATACCCGAAGACTTTGAAGCAAAAATTATAGACTCCTTTTTAAACATAACCTCCAGTTTGGCCCACAAGCAGCTATCCTTTTCAAAACCATTAAAGAACAGAGAAAAGTAAACGACTATAGATGTCTTCTGTTAACCTCTATACCTAGTATCCAGGGGAACTATCCAACCAAACCCACCACTTTTGTCATAAGGGATCCCAGACCCCGTCAGGAAAAACGACATGGCCCCCTGAAAGAGATTCTCAGAGAAATCACAGATTTCTCTTCTGGGAAGCCTCCCTTTGGAGACAGATCTCTGTGAGTATCTACAAACTATCACTGCTCTACCCCATCCCCTGCCTTACCCCTGTTAAAAAGGCTGATCCAGTCAATCTCCACCTGAGAAAAGATTACCTGAGACCAGTGAGTGCTTTGTATTATAAAATGGGTTATGCCATGTCTTGGATAGAAATCTCCACTAAATGTCTTACCACTAACTCTCCACAACCAGGTTCATCTTCTTCCACCCATCCTATTGGAATTACAAGCTCAAAGCACAATAGAACCAGTGCCACAAGAATTTGTTGGAAAGGGCTTTTACTCAAGACTCTTCCTAGTATCAAGGAAAAAGTGCCAATCTTCAAAATGCTGACCCTGCACACTCTGATACCTTTCATTTATTTATTTGACATTTGTTTACTGGGGTGGTTCAAATGGGTGTACAGAACCCGTTTTCAACAGAGGCCTGGAGAGAAAAGCTCCACATACAGTACAATACAAATACATCATAGTCCAAAAACAATACAAGTGACATGAGGAATACTATATAGAAATAAGTTGATAGAATGTGAGGTAGGTTACAAGATATACTACACATCTGGACAATTCTATAGAGTCATATTGTTATAGACAGTTTTAGTCCTTTCTAACAACATATACACAGCCTATGAGCAGATGAAGTGTATAAAAGTAGTATGTTGGTAGTACAGTGTATGACATTGGTTGTTATAGTACATGAAAAATAAAATGTTGGTTTCAGTTAGGAAAGTAATAGCAGAAGAGTTTGTGATCCAGAAAGATAGTGAGAGAGTTAAGAAGAATAGAGGCATTACAGATTGAGCAATATCTTAAGGATATGGTATAGAAACAGAGAAGGAATTATGAGAGACAGGATCATGCAGACTGTGAAGGAGTGAGGTGCAACAGAAGAAGAAGAAAATGAAGCCAGCGTGGAAGAAGAGGAAGAGCTGAGCATTAGGCTGAATTTATACCGGAGCAGAGCCATGTATTTTTGAGATGATTTTTTAAAGAGGCTTTAAAGCGAGTTAGACAAGGCATAGACCTGGTAGTTAAAGGTTGTGAATTCCATAGTTTAGAGACAGGATATTAATACAGAGAGTGACCTGTTTTCTTTTTATTTTTTGTGAGTTTTGAGATAGCTACGAGATTTTTGTCTTCTGATCATAGGGATCTGTTTGATGTATAAGGTGTGACAAGGCTGGCTAGCACAGGGCAGGCAGTAGGCTTGAAAATAAGGTTGTGCAAAGGGGACGGCTGAATAAAAGCATGTTGGTTGGGAAGTTCAAGCCAGTTTAGTTCTGGTAGCTCTTTACAGTGATGTCTGTGATATTTAGAGTTTGTGGTAAACTTAACTACTTTGTTGTATTACTTTTCCATCTTGCTTAGGGTAGAAATTTGTAAATTAGCTAGGATAGGGGCACCATAAAGAAGGGAAGGAAGTAAAAAGTTTTTTTGCTAGGGAAACTTTGGTTGCTGTAGTTAAGAAATGCTTGTTTCTATATGAGTCCCAGTTTTTGATGAGTTTTATTTCTATTTTGCTGTATATGGTGGTCAAAGGAAAGTTTATTGTCAACCTTGTCACCACAATAAACAGGACATGCTGGAGGGATAGATTCCTGTCCCAGAGACTTCCCATACTCTGCAACAGGCTACCCATCTATGTCAAGCAAAGTTCTTCATTAGCACTCTTCAAGAAAAATCTTGATGAGTGGATGGGAAATAGGAAATACACCCCGGGGATCACTTCTGTGTCTCTGCTCGACAGTGGCACAGGAAAATAACTTTCTTGGGTGGCATAAGCCAAGGAACCTTGTTGGCTAGGCTTACGTAGGCCCTTGGGCCAATAGTCTAGTACCTACCTATGAACCTATGATTACTCCTAGAAGTTTGGTATCCTGGACTATTTCTAGGACAGTGTTGTCAGATGCAAAGATGTTGAAATGATTTGTGACAGGGGAGGTGTTTTTTAGGGTGGAAGAGTACTAATTTAATCTTATTTGATTTAAAAATGAGGTGGGCATTTTTTAGCCAGGATTCAGCTGCAATAAAGGATTGTTGAGTTTTTGAAAGCAGTTCTGATAGTGATTGAACTGTACAGATTATGGTGGAATCGTCAGCGTATTGAATGAGTGTTCCATGGTGGGAGGAAGTGTGAAGGTTGTTAGTGAAAATGTTGAAGAGTGGGGGTCCGAGGATGGAACCTTGAGGAACACCAGTAGGGTTTGGAGAAAGGGGTGAGAGTTTGTTGGACCATACTGCCTTAGACCTTTCTAAGGCCTCTAGATCTAAAAGATGCCTATCTCCATATACCTTCCCCCTTTGCAGGAGATGCCTCAGGTTTTGTACTGGCTTATCTCGCTTTCAGTTTATTACTTTGTCTTTTGTACTTTCACAGCCTCAAAAGATTTCACAAAGTGTCTGGCACCAATGATTGCCTTCTTTTAAATCCAGGGAATCCAGATTTTTCCCTATTTAGATGGCCTATTAATCCAAGCTCTCTTGCCATAGATACTTATGCTATACCTCCAGTTCACCCTCAACTTCTTTAACATTTGGGGTTCACAGTTAAGCACAAAAATTTCTCCCTGCAGCCAACTCGGGAGCTAATTTTTCTGGGCTGCAAACTGGACCCAAAGAAGATGCAGGCCTATTTGCCTCAGGAAAAAGTGCAGAGCCTTACAAATTACTTTTGCAACCTTGATTCCTTCAGGCACTATTCAGCCAAGGAGATCCTAAGGGCCCTGGGATGCATGGTAGCATCTATCCCAATGCTCCCTCTAGACTTACTGCAAATGAGGAAAATCCAGTGGTACCTGAAAACAGTCTCACTCTCCAGACACAGTAACTCCATTGCCTTGTCTTAGTAGAGAAGTCTCATGGTGGAAGGACCAGGTGAAACTCAACCCAGGACTTCCCTTTATCACTCCAGTCCTGAAATGACAGTCAAACCTACCAAAGGACTACATCAGTATGAAGGAGATAAGGGCCCTTATCCAAGCTCTTGCAAGTTTTTTTTTTTTCATATCCTGAGACCAGATCCCATGCTTAGTGTTCAGAGACAACACCATGTGTTACATAAACAAGCAAGGAAGAACCAGGTCTTACCAACCGTGCACAGACCACCTGGGACCTTGCCAACCAGAAAAGCATGTCACTAACATCCATATACAGCCCATAATAGGACAGGGTTTTGGCAGACACATTAAGCAGGACCTTGGATGATCCTCAAGAATGGAGCCTGACAAGATAGGTTTTCCTGGGCATCCTTCACTGTTGGGGGACACCTCAGCTACACCTGATTTCATCACAACCCAACAAACAGTTCCACATCTTTTGCTCCAGCAGCCCTTGCCTATCATTATGGAGGACAGATACTTTAACTTTTCTGAAGATAGGGAAATTCCTCTACACCTTTCCTCCACTATCTCTCATCCCAGGAGTTCTTCTAAAGTCCCAAAAAGAAATGCCAATGTTCTTGCCAGTAATTCCCTTTTGGCCAAGCCAGCATTTGCTCCCTCTTCTTTTTCATCTAACCAGGGGCAATTACTACAAACTTCCACTTCAAGCAGACTTCATCACACTGCATAAAGGGTGACTACTTCACCTGAACCGGTCATCCCTAAACTTAACCCTGTGAATGACAGGGCAATAAATTCCTTACAGGTATCATTTTTCTGAGGACATAGTTAAGGTTCTCCAAGAAGACAGAAAACCCACCACTTCAAAATCCTATATAATCAAATGGAAGAGATTTTCCTTTGGGTGCCATAGGAATGGATAGCACCACAACAAATCAGTGGTACCTCCCATACTAAAATACCTTTATGAGCTCATGCATATAGGTCTGGTCTACTCTTTCATCAAAGCCCACCTGTCATTCACCTCTGCTTGTTTACCCCTCAATCCACCGCTTATGTCCATATTTGAGGTCAATTTATTCCTTAAAGGGTTTCTGCATCTTAGACCATCAAGGAAGCCCATAAGCCCTCCTTGGGACCTCAACTTTCTGCTGGAAAAGCTTACATTACCTCCTTTTGAAGCAGCAGCTTCAGTAATTCTCAAATTCTGCACCTGAAAAACTGTTCTGCTTCTGGCTCTCAGTTCTGCTAGGAAAGTTTCAGAGTTTTAGGCTCTCTTAGTTATTCCTCCATTTTTGATTTTTCACAAGGACAGGGTGACCCCAAGGGCTTGCTCTTCATTCATTCCTAAAGTAGTGAATGAGCTGTCTCTCAACCAGACTATAAATATCTCTACTTTGTTTTTCAACCCACAGAACCGGAGGGAAGGCTTCTACACTCTCTAGATGTTCACAGACAGTTAAGATTCTATGTGGACAAAACCAAATCCATTCAAAAATCTGAACAACTGTTTGTCTCTTTCATGGACTCAAAATTGGGACGACCAGTATCTAAGCAAACAATTGGAAGCTAGATCTCTAAGGCCATCTCTTTTTGTAATTCTCCACATGGCTAATCCCTGCCTTCATGGCCTCGATCTCATTCTACCAGGGCAGTAGCATCCTCTGGGGTCTTCTACAAAGGGGTGTATGGTAGGGCTGTACTGGAAGCTGCAACGTGGTCTTCTGTACACCCCTTCTCTAAGCACTACAGGAGTGATGACATTTCAAGATCTAGAGCTGCCTTTGCTAGTCAGTTCTTCCTGGCTCTTGGACAGTTCTACAGCTTACTAACCAGCCACCCTTATATTCCCTTCAGCTCTGGGAATCACCCATTGATTATGAATACTGCAGCAGCAATTTCAGTTGGGACATAGTACAGTTGTGTAAGAACTTACCATAACAGTAGATGTTGTACTGTTGCAGTATTCCTTCCCTCCCTCTTTCCCCTCTACATTCATTTTCTACTGCCCCTCTCGCTCTCTTCTCCCTCTGTCAGTACCCTGTGGACAGCACCCTAGAACTGATGGGGCTTCAGTACTATCTCATGCTTCACCCCTCCTAGCTGACCAGTCTCTCTCTCTCTTCTCTTTCTCTCAGGGGTGTTTAGGCTGCTGGCTTGAAGGCAGTCTGAGAAATTACACTCATACATCCACCTAGTCTAAGAAATTACACTTATCCAGCCGCCTGTATACACCTATGCTTACAAGCTGAAGTCAGTGGTGATAACCCATTGATTAGGAATACTGCATCAATGATCAGTAGGACATCTACCTTTATGGCAATTTCTTATGCAACTATACTTTCCCTGAGCATGTCACAGGAGGAAACTCAATCCATCTCACCCATAGCATCCTGCTGCAGTTGCATGTGCTCCTCACCCACTTCTTTTGCCAGTATTATGTTAATGTGTTCCCTTGTCTCTCTATCTTTTGACCTGTGTCCACACTTCCTTTCCTTTCTCTTCCCTTCCTGTTTCCTCCACCTAGTTTGTGTTGACAGTGTTGTGTTTCTGTACTTGGTGAAATGATGACAAATGTATCCCATACCACTTTCCATCCAATGTAGTGCTGAGCTAATGTCTCATGCATAGCGAACTAGACCATGTGCAAACCAGCAAAGCTTGATGGGAGCAATGCTTGCATCATGATTCTGTTTTGTTCCATATCTGCATGTCCAATAGTTGTTAACCAGATATTGCCATTTTGACCCCCTCCCCCGATACCATCTGCCTGAGCAAACACTATTTCTGAGAACAGTAAGCAAATCAAAAATATGACGAAGTTTAAGAAAAACCTAAAATCACACATACAAAGAGAGTGTAAATGCAGTTGCTTTTAGGGATAGTCAGATGCCATATTTACCTTTTTCCGGCATCTGTTTGTATAGGATGTAACTACAGTACTCTTCTGAGAGACCATATACTCCAAATGTACACTAAAATAGTGTAAAGAGTTTAAGTTACTTTATATAATTTAATATAATTCAGTGTATAGTTTATGTAATGTAAAGGGTTTAAGTTATTTTATATAAGCTAGTATAATTCAGTACATAGTTTAAGCTACTTTATAAAATTTTATTGAGATTCAGTCTAAATTCCAACATGTATTTTTTTCTTTGTTTAATACGTGCTGTACAGAGTAAAACTCTAGCATTCATTCAGCTTCTTATTCTGGTTTATGCAGATGCATATAACTGTTTGCAGTTCTAAGGCACAGTCTAAATACAGCTTGTTCAGCTAAGGCCCAAACATATTGAATTAGTTCAACATCTAAATACTGTAGTACCTGTTTTCACCAAGTGTCAGATATGAGAATGTGTACTGGAAAATGTGCATTGTGCACTGCTACAGCCTATGGGAATTTCCATTGCGGTACCTCTTTCTACACTAGCCTTTACAGAAACTAGTATCATCTTGGGGTCACTCACTCACTGCTACTATTGATATACTGTACATGCACACCCAGCAGAACTGTTGTCATTTACCTTGTACTGTGATCAGTGATGCTTATAGTATGCTATTCTTTGTATTCTATTACTTGTAACAGTAACAGTAACTTATAACAACATCTAACTTCTAGGTCTATCTGACCTAGGCAATCAAACTACTTCTGGATTTCTTCTTCAACATATAATCTTCCAAGGCATATATAACAATGTACCTGAGTTATGTGCTTTGGTTTCACTCCACATCAATGAGTTATGTATTTATTTATTTATTTATTTTATTTATTCCAGTTTGGTGACCGGGGAGGTCCACTGGGCTCGAGAGCCCATTTTCGGTGGAGGCCCGGGGAGAAAAGCTCCACAAAACAAGTTACATAATATATAGAATTACCACATTACAAAGTTACATAACATATTGAAATAAAGAAAATCATTTACATTGCAGCCTATATGTAGTCTTACAATAACACAGCAGGTAGAATAGTAGAATGAATAGGTATAATTTACTTAGTAACTAAGATATTAAAGAGAAATTATCTAGGTAAGGATGAGAGGCATAGAGCATGAGGCTGGGTGCGGAGATTGGTTACAATTTATAGTCTAGGTCTCTGTGAGAGGTTAGAAAGGGAAGGAGGTTAGCCAGGAGAGTAGGAAGAGAGGAGGTTGGGAGGTATGGGGTGAAGAGCGCAGTTACATTTTCTGTGAAGAAACAGGTAGGAGTGAAGTAGTCTTTTGAAGGTGTTCATGTTGTCACAGGCTCTCAGTATAGAGGGCAGGGCATTCCATTTTTTAGCTAGGGTGAAGGAGAGTAAAAGCTGACCAGCTGGGCTCTTAGGTTTGTGGATGGAAATAAGGTTTTGGTGAGTGGATCTAAGGGTTCTGGGGGGGCTATATGGTAGGAGGATATTAGATAAAGTGGGGCAGCTGGTGGGTTGAAATAGTAACTTGTGGGCTGAGACAATTTGGAGGAAGTCTAGTTGATTGGGGAGTTCAAGCCAGTTTAAAGTTTGTAGGGAGGAGCAGTGATGAGAGAAGGAGTTTGCTTTTGTGGCAAATCTGGAGATTTTATTGTAGCATACTTCTAGTTTGGAGGTAAGGGTGGAAGATAGATTAATAAGCAGAGGAGTGCCATATAGAAGAGATGGGAGGAGATATGTAGTGGCCAGGATATGTCTAGTAGAGGGAGAGAGGAAGTGATTATTCCTGTACAGTAGGCAGAGTTTTATGTGGGTTTTCTTGAGGTTAAGTTGGATATGGGTATTGAATTTTAAGTGTTCATCGATGGTGACCCCCAAGAGTTTGGCGGAGGGAACAATGTCAATGATAAGAGTTGTTGAGGCTGGTAATTTGAAATGAGCTTTTATCAATGGGAGTGGATTTAGAGGGAGTGAATAGGAGGATCTTAGTTTTGTTAGCATTAAGTGAGAGGTGGTTCTGGTGCATCCATTTTTCAGTGGTTGAGAAGGCAGATTGAGTTAGAGACTTGAGTTCAGTTTGGTTGGAGGCATAGCAGATCAGAGTAGAGTTGTCTGCATACTGGACAATTTTGGTGTTTGGAATGGCTTTGTGGAAATCATTAATGAAGATGTTAAATAGTAGAGGGCCAAGAATGGAACCTTGGCGAACTCCTGTGGGGGTTGGAAGGAAGGTGGAGGAGGATTGGCCCCATTTCATTGCTTGGGACCTGTCTGAAAGATAGCTGGAGAACCAGGAAAGAGTTTTTGGGGAGATGTTAAGGTTAGATAGATGGTTTAGTAGATGGGTGTGAGAGATGGTATCGAAAGCTTTTGATAAATCTAATAGAACAGATGAAACTAAGTTACTAGAATCTCGAACTGGATTGATAGAGTGTAAAAAGGAGAGAAGGGCTGTGTTGGTATTGTGTCCAGGGCAGAAGCCATGTTGGGTAGGAGACAGCAGTTGGTGTTTGGTTAGGAATGGCATGAGCTGCATGTGTATGCATTTTTCGAGAAGTTTAGAGATGGGAGAGAGGATGGCTATGGGGTGGAAGTTGGAGAAGTTACAGTTTTTGCCACCCTTGTGGAGTGGAAGAATAAAAGCAGAATGCCATAGTTTGGGTACATATGACTCGAGTAGTGATCTATTAATCAGGATGCTGATAGGGAGAGCAATACTGTCAGATGCAATTTTTAAGAAGGAGGAGGGAATGTTGTCAGGAGCATCGGTGCAACGTTTAAGTTTAGAGAGATGTTTCTTTATGAGGTAGGTGGATACAGGTTTAAGTTCAAAAATAGAGGGAGTGGGAGGAGAGTGGGTGGAAGCTTGGGAGGATGGGAGTAGGGGGATGTTATTGGGGAAGGTTTTGGTTAACTCAGCAATAGAAGAGGTGAAGAAGGTGTTAAATAGTTTGGCAATTTCTTGGTCAGATTTGCTAGTATCAGGTCAAGGGTTATTTGTGGTACCAGGCTTGAGAAGGGAGTTAATAGAGTTCCAGAATTGTTTGGGGTTCTTTGTGTGATTTATTTGTAAGTGGTTGTAGTAGGATTTTTTGTCTATAATGACTTGTTTTTTGGCTAGGTTTCACAGCTGTTTGTATTTTAGTAAGAGTTCAGGCTGTTTATGATGGAGATAACTTTCCAAGATTTCTCTCTTTGTTGCATAATTTTCTTGGTTGCTTTTGTAAGCCAAGGGGCTGTTTTGGCTTTAACTCTTTTGGTTCGTGTTGGAGCTAGGGAGTTTAGGATAGACAGGAATGTAGAGCTGAAGAAGTCAACGGCTTCGTCTAGAGACAGGGTTTTTAGTGGGTTCCAGTTAGTGAGCTTAAGGGAGTCAGAGAAGGTAGAGGGGTTAAAGTTAGTTAGGTTACGTGTATGTAGGAGCTGGTGGGAATATGGGGAAGAGGATGTGGCTCTGTGGGTGAAAGCAGGGAGGTGGTCTCCTAATGGGTCGGGAGTGACACCAGATGTAGTAATTTTGTTTGGGTGCGACACTAGGATCCATTCTAGGATGGAGCCTGGGCGGTTGGTCTTGTTGGGCCTAGTAATGGAGTGAATAAGTTGAGTAAAGTTGAAGAGATTGATTGATAAGGTGGGATTAGGGTTGATGATTTTTTGCCAGTCAATATTTACGTCTTCTATTATGTAAGTTTCGTGTTTAATATTTGAGCAGGTCCAGGAGAGGAAGTCTTCCAAGGTATTGGTTTTATTACCAGGGGAATGTAAAGGGAGATGATGCAGATACTTTTATGGTCATTTAATTTTAGCATGCCAATTACTAGTTCAGCATTATTAAAGGATGTAATAGGATATGGGAAGGGAGTAATGGATAAATGATTAGAATAAATTAGTGCTACTCCACCACCTCTTTTATTTAGGCAATCAGATCGGAGGCATTGAAATCCAGGGGGAAGGAATTCTGAGTCGGTTATGTGTAGTTTTAGCCAGGTTTCAGAGATGCTACTATGTCAGGTGAGTTATGGTTGAGCCAGGCATGAAAGAGGGTAATTTTATTAGTTAAGCTTTGGGCATTGAGGGTGACAAAATTGAGGTCTTTATGGATAGGTTTGTTGTTGGAGCTATGTTTTTTTGTTTGAGAAGTGTTTGGTCCAGAGTTGGGATGAATGTCACCTGCTAAGAAGAGGTATGAGAGAAGATGAATAAGTTTTTTAGGATTGTGTTTGGTTAGGAATGGATGGTAGGGTGTGGGTTTAGGTTTGTAGAAATTTGAGGGGATTTGGAAAAGTTTTAATATTAATAGAGAGGTGGGGTGAATGGGGGTTAGAGAGGCAGAGATGTTGTAGAAGTAATTTGAATGGTTGGGGTATGGAGGTGGAGGGTGTATGTGGTGGTTTGTATAAGAGGTGGCATGGTATAGAGGAAGTAGAATGAGGAGTAGGAGTGTTGTAGGGGTAAGGATTGTGGAAGTAAAAGAGGGCATTTGTAATTGAAGTTTGATTTGAGGAGATAGGATTATGGAAGTTAGAGAGAGATAGGAAGGGCAGGTGAATGGGAGGAGGAGTATTGAGTAGGGTGTGGTTGGTGGAGAGGGAGGGGTTATGTTGTGACGGGATTGGGTGTTGTAAGAGGGAGGGAGTATGGGATGGCAATAAATGTAGGAGCACTGAGGGCAGGTGGAAATTGGGGGCAGGGTAGGGGAGCGGAGTGAGCCCGCAGGGCGAACGGAGCAGGCTAGAGCAACAGGACAGAAGAGTCCAGCTGAAAAAGTATCAGCCTCTGCAGGTAAGAACTGAGGTAAGTAGGAGAAAGTACAGTAAGGCTGGGTGGAATTTGATAGAGATTGAGCAAGACAGGAGAAGAGAAATAAATACAATGTTGGGAGAGAGGAGTAAAGTTATGGGATAGCTGGCTTTAGAAGTAGATTAGAGGTGAAGGTGGATAAGAGAAAAAGAAAACAAAATTAAAATAGAATAAGAGTAGGCAAAAAGGTGGGATGGTACTGCCACCTAGTGGAGAGAGGAGAAAAGGGAGGCAGAGAGGGAAAAGGGAAATAAAATAGAGCAAATGGGCAAGTGTCAAGGTAAAGAAAAAGTAGAGGTAAAAAGTAATGAGAGGGTAAGTCTCCAGTGGGATACAATGAATGGGATGGGAGGCTGGAGGTCAGTAAGTTAGAGGGGGATCTTTGCAGTCTGCGGTAGGCTGCTGAGTCACACACACTGAGGGACAAGCTAGCAAATAAGGATATTTAGATAATTGAGTTTTTTGTAAGGCTACATACATTTACTGAGAACAAAACAGGTAAGGGATTCCGCACTGAGGATCTTTTCAGGTAAGCCCAGACTAGTGAGCAGGAAAAGTCCAGGTGGGCTGACTTGGCTTTTTGCAGAAATGAAGTCCTTGTAATTCAGGAGGTAGAGACGGACCTTCAGGAGAGGAGTGTTGTAAAAGAGAGGGGAAAAACAAACAAAAGTAAGTATAGGGAGAAGAGAGAGGAGGAGGAATGTATGTACTAGACAGTATAGGAGTTGGAGTAGATATGGAGGAAAAGTGTAAGGAACAAAATGAGGAGGTCTGGAAGAAGGGTATACGTGAGGGAGGGATAAATTAAAGGTAAATGTGATTGAGAACAGCTGCTGAAGAAGAAAGCAAGAGAAATACTTGTTATTACCTCTACCAACTAGTGCAGTCCAAAGTCAAATGCAGTTATACAATTTAGATGTTTGGTGTGGGGAGCAGAGAAGTACAGTAGTACAGTAACAAGTTCAGGCAAACTGATACATTTGAAACAAATTATATATGCATTCTACCTCTACACAATGTGTAAAGGATGGCTAGGCAATTTAATGTAAGAGAAGTGTAATTTATACTGTTAAAGCAAAGATATACCCTAAATCGAGAGTTGGAATAAACGTTAATGTAGGCAGACAGAGTGTGAAAATCCTTAGCAATCTATCAAAACTTGTAGAATACACTGGGGAGGCAATATATAACTCTCAGAAATTCAAACAGTGGCTAGGCAATATATAACAATAGCTAATTAAAAGAGGCTAGGCACTGTGTAGTTATAATAAGCTAAAATAATAAATACTAGCTGTTAGGTAAAATAAGGTGATAAGGCTCAATAAAATGCCTCTTAGAGGAGGAAAAGTATCAAGAATCTGTGGGTGAAACACATCAGTAGCGTTTTGTGCTACAATGTAGCTATATTTGTGGTAAATGGGAGGATTAGCTACAAGACCGCTTACTCTGTTCACCTTGACAGAAAAATAAACCAGATAAGCAGGCTCTGGAGTAGCTACAATATGACACCTTATAGGATGGCGTTCTAAGTTAGGAATAGATAAGGAAAAACCTTAGATCTATAGGGAATGGCGTTCAGGGTTGAAATAAATTACCAAGATGACAACCGGCCACAGAACAGTGTGCCAAACAGTGTTTGTGGAGCCGTTCCTGGTGACCGGAGAGAGGGAGAATAATGATGTGCACTTTGGTGGAAGGCGTACCATTTTCATAGATATAATATCATCAGGCTTAGGAGTTAGTTCCTGTAAAGCCTTAGAGGGCAGTCACTGTAAGCTAGGGAAAGTAAAATGAAGGCTGTAGTATGAGACTCGCAGAGCTCACGGACTCATTAGGTACAGACTACATGCAGCAGGAATGGTCGCTGATTACATACTTCTTTTGGGCACTAACTCAACAGAAAATGTTCTAATATTAACTGAAATCTGGATAAGGCCCAATATTAAGACTGAAGTCTTAATAGATAGAATGAAACCCTTCCTTTCACCTGAAGCAAGGACCACCTTAGCCAGATCGCACCTTATCTCTTCACTTCTATATGCCTCCCCCATATACACGGATCTTTCCAAAAACAACCTCAAGAAACTAGCAACATCTTACCATAATATTGCTCAATTTGCAACAGGATCCCCATTTAAAACTCACCACTGCCTGAACCTAAGAAAACTAGTTTGGCTTGAACTCGAGAACCAACTCATACTTCAACAGCTCTTAATAGCTCACAAGATCCTATACCAACCAACTCAAACACCTATACTCTCTAGCCTCATTTCACCATACAATAACCTGAAACATCTACGTTCTTCCAACAAACTACTGATTAATATAACCAAACCCAATAACTCTGCAGGTGATTGTCTTTTTTCCAACTCAGTTGGCAAAATGTGGAACAAACTACCCTCTGAAATCCTATCTTTGTCCTCTCTTCCACTTTTCAAAAGACAGCTGAAAATTCATCTCAATAAACACTGGCTTTGCTCCTGCACCAACCCAGATTAACTCTTTTTTTTACCTCCCTATCCTTTCTTCTTCCAAAATTCCTACAATATCTGCTCCCTACAGCCTTGATAGCTCTCCCTTTATGACATTTATACAGTCTTATGTAATTCTCTTTGACAAAAAAAAAAAAAATTACATTTTTCTTTTTTTAAGACATTTGTTTATTATACTTTGTATTTGCCATGACTATTTTATGTATTACGTGTATTAACTTGCCCTGATTTAAAGCCTTAGTATTTGCATTGTCTATCTTTGTCTAATGTGTTTAATTTCTGGAGCTTTTCTCCCCGGGCCTCTACTGAAAATGGACATATATCCAGCTAGACTAGCCTGGTCAACAAATGTAAAATAAAATAAAATAAATAAATAAATAAATAATATGTAATACTCCCACCTCACTGTAACATCCTCAGGCTATACAGAATACACCAAAAAGCAGTGGACATAGTAATTCTTGCTGTATCCAGGATTGTTGGTAAGCTTCTGAGTCCCATAAGCCTTTCTGTGTTGGAGGAAAGCCTTCTAGCTTATCAGTGGGAGTGGTAAGCACTAGGTAGCCTGTTTACCATGAGAGGAGAGGTTCTTGGCCCAGAAATTGTAGTTTATTGACCATTTGGGCAGTTTGTTCGTCTCTTTCAACTTTCTGGTTTAAAAGACCACATCTGTGCTTGTTTCCCATCTTTCCTGTAACTAACCTACTGGGTAGCACCAAAAACTCTTAAACTGATACAAGCCTTCTAGCTTAGGAGAGAGACTTTGGAGTGATTAAGTATCAGTTTTCTGTACTTTCTTGCTGTACTTAGCTGTTTTCCGCCTAAACGCAGATTTTCCAGTGTTTATTGTGATTTAAAAGCTTGTTTTTTTCACATATTGTACTTATTTGACTGCCTGCACTTTTAAAAAGTTGTTTTTTGTTTAAATAATTTGTTTAACTGTTGTAGGCTATACACTAAAGTGTGATAGCCTTTTCTGATCATTTGTAGTCATTTAAATCTGTTTTAAGTGTATTTTTTTACTGTTTTTGCCTTATCTTTTCAAAAAAAAAAAAAATTCCTTGCTTCCCTCCTTTCTAGGCTAGTATAGTGTTTTCAGGTTAGTGCTGAATTCAGGGCTGTGATACTAGTTTCTGAGTTGCCCATACCTTACTTGGATAGAAGGAATTTCTCTGTTCACCTGTGAGAGAGGGGAGCTTTGAGCAACCTATCTGTCTCTGCAGGAGTGGTTACAGCCCAGAAGTTAGTAGTTTATTGGCCATTTTGGGCTAATTCCTATCTCTTTCATTTCCCTACTATAAAAACCGCGTTTGCACAGTTTTGCGCATCGGGTGGTGCTGGTTAGCTACGGTTAAGTTATTCCCGGCTCCACTAAGTCTCCTCATCAGTTTTTCCCTTGAAACTAGTCTAACTCTCAACCTAAGCACTCAAAAAGCATCTTACAGCCCAGCACTTGCTCAGACCTAATAGCAAACACTAATATACCCTGACACTAATTGCCCAGCAGGGCAAGGCTTTTTATTCACCCCTCACCAACCAAGTGACTAAGCAGCTCACCCTACTATTCAGGCATGACCAAAGGGCAACTGCAGGTGCACTCTCCAGTCCAGCTGGTGAATCTGGGTATCCTGAGGCAATGTTACAACTGCCTCATGTACACAGACAACCCTCTCCTCCTACCACAAAACACTAGCATATGTGAGAGATGCAATTATACAGCCAAACTGGAAACTAAGCTGTCTCCATCCAAGACTGGAACAGACAGTCAAGAGGAGGAGGTTAAGACTTGCACCACAACTCCAGCCACACACAGACCTACTAAAACAGCACTGGCAAAAAATACACATAAATACACAAAATCATACTTGGAGGCTGTAAATAAAAACCTGCAAAAGCATCAGATACCTCCAAAGCAGACACCCAAACAACCTGCACTTCCCATCACAAACCAGACAACACATAAAACACAAAATCAGTGTGCCGCACAATCACAGCCCTTAAGGCGAAGTAACATACCTAACACACTAGTAATAGGTGACTCTATAGTCAGGCACACTGACGTCCCACTCACTAGGCTGTACAAGCAGAAGGTTACTGTTAGCTGCCTGTTGGGAGCCAGAATCCACCACATAACACAAGCACGCAGGTCACTCCAGAACAAGTACAAATATGACTCTGTCATTGTTCATGTTGGTGTAAATGACCTGAGACGTACCTCCCTGGGCTACATGAAAAGAGACATGGAAGAGCTCTCTGATCATGTAGCCCAGGCTGGTATGACCTTGACCCCGAGTAGCATCCTGCCCTCACCAAGAATGATACCTCAGTATAAAGAAAAAAATGATCAATTTCAACAATTGGCTAAACTTTTGGTGTCATTCAAAGGGGATCCAATGTCTGTCAGCCTGGGGCGACATGCTCAACAAGCCGCGTTGCTTCACAAGAGGGCTTTTGAATACTGGCCAAGGCTGTTGCTGCCCCCATAGTGCCTTTTTTAGGCAAGGCTCAAAAGTCAAACCCACCTTCGTAAACAGCACAATTAACAAAAAACTGTGGGTTATGCTACTCAACGCCAGGAGTTTAAATCTCAAAATGCACGCGCTCGAAGCACTCCTCAGTATGGAGAATGTTCACATCTGTGCAGTAACTGAAACCTGGTTCAAGGCTCCAGAGAGCACCCCAGCACTACTGGGCTACAACTCATACCACACGTTTCGGCCACAGAACACGGACCGAAACACAAAAGGAGGGGGTGTATTCATATTCATCAAGGATACCTACACCTCCAGGTTAGTGCCACAGCATGATACCTCTGAGATCATCCATGTGCAACTAAGAGCAGGCAAATCTGCAATGCAAATTGTGGCCTGCTACAGATCACCCTCCATGACCCAGGACCACCACTCCACCTTTCTGGAGACACTGGAAAACATGAAGGTCCTACCAAACACCCTGATATTGGGCGATTTCAATTACCCTACTGTTCACTGGGAAAACTACATGAGTACAAATTCCCAGGCCCAACGCCTCCTGGAATTCATCAACTCAAACGTCCTGGATCAGCTGGTAAACTCTCCTACCAGAGGTGAAAACATGTTGGACGTGGTCATCACCAACATGGGCGACAGGTGTTCCACAATGGAGGTCAACCTGTCATTCATTCGATCAGACCATAAACTAATCACTCTGGATGTCCACACCCCACCACCACCCCCAACTAAGGAAACCAGTGAAAAACTTTTCTAAAGCAAACTTCACCTTACTTAAGACTGAGGTGGTAAGTTTCACAGCCCCCACGCTAAAGGATAACACTGCCCAAGGTGCAGAAACCTGTACAAATGCACTCTATGAGCACCTACAAGGATGCATGGATCATGCCATCCCTAGCAAAACCAAGACTCACTCCTCTAAGAGAAGGAAGCCAGTTTGGTGGACCCCTGCAATAAACAGGTTGTACAATAGAAGGAGTAAACTAGTTCAGAAAAAAAGCAAATCCCAAGAAGGAAAGACATCCCTGATCAGTATCAGTAAGAAACTGAGGTCCCTTTTGAAATTATCCAAGGCTAACTTCGAAAGAAAAATAGCCAAGGATTCAAAAGATAACCACAAAGCCTTCTTTAGCTATGTTAAGAATCTAAGTGGCAACTCGCAGATATGCACTGAACTAGTGCAAAATAGCACAAAATATACTGAACCTACTGATATTGCCAACATCCTGGCAGATAGATTCAGTGCAAACTTCATCCCCCACTCACCTCCAAAAGGGCCCTCAACAATAGGGAAAAGTGTAGTGTCCCAAAAATCACAGACGCACAGGTGAAAACAGCCCCTTCAAAAGCCAAAAACACAGCGTCAATGGGAGCAGATGGTGCCCCAGGCTGCATCTTGCACGAACTACAGAACGAACTAACCCCCCTACCCTGGGTATCACTTCTGTGGTTCTGCTTGACAGGGGCACAGGAAAATAATTGTAGGGTACCTTTTTGGCTAGGCTTGTATAGGCCCTAGGGCCAATAGCCTAGTACCTACCTATGAACCTATGAACATGCTGTTCAACCTCAGCCTTTCCACAGGCTACATGCCCATAGAATGGCGCACAGCAACGGTTATTCCTCACCACAAAGGAGGAGCCACAACTGACCCTGGTAACTAGCGTCCTATAAGCCTGACTAGCCTGGTCTGCAAGGCTATGGAGCACATCATCATGGAACTCATTAACAAAGACATTGGGAACCTCCAATCACTTGACCCAACCCAGTTAGGCTTTGTTAAGGGCAGATCGTGCCTACTAAACCTGGTTGACTTCTTCAAGACAGTCACCAAGCCATAGATGAGGGAAAGGTGGTTCACACAGCCTACCTTGACCTCACCAAGGCTTTCGACACCATTCCACACTCTGGTATTACAGAAAAACCCACCAGTCTGAACATAAACCCCTACGTCACGAGATGGGTTGCCAACTGGCTTACAGACAGAACTCACACGGTAAGAATAGCGGGCTCAAGGTCGGACTCTAAACCAGTACAAGTGGTATCCCACAAGGCTCGGTCCTGGGACCCCTACTGTTCGGCATATACTTCTCAGAGGTACAGGCAAACACAGGAGGACTGTGGCTAACCAAGTTCACTGATGATTGCAAACTGGCAGCCATAATTTACTCTCTGGCTGACACGGACATCCTCCAAAAGGGTCTTACTGAGACGGACACCTGGTGTCAAAGTCATGGCCTCAAAAGCTAAATGCCAAAAAATGCATAGTCATCCTGTTTGGGAAAATCAAAACACCCACGAATTACCACATAGGTGGCAGCCCCCTTAATACAGAAGAGGTAATAAGAGATCTGGGGACCCAGGTAGATCGTAATCTCTCCTTTGACAATCATATTGCCAAAGTACTTAGGAAATCCTTCTATGTGGCCCATCTAATTACTAAAGGGTTCGCATCTAGAAATAAAGAGGTTATAGTGCCCCACTTGTCACTCATCAGACCCATCATAGAGCACAATGCCCCATTTGGGATGCACCTCACAAGACACTTCCAACAGCTGGAAAGACCACAAAAGTACTTCACCAAGAGGATTACTGGTCTCAAACATATGTCCTATTGCAGCCCGACTGAAAAAACTCTAGCTGTACTCAGTGTCATATCGCTTACTCAGAGGTGATCTCTGCCTGACTTACAAAGCCATGTCCAACTCAGAATTGATGGACATGTTCCACCTAAAGAAATCCAAGTCACTGCGAGCCACGCGCTATTGTGAGCTAAACCTCACCGCAACAATAAATAGAACATGCTGGAGGGATAGATTCCTGTCACAGAGACTCCCCATGCTTTGTAACAAAATTCCAAATTACATCAGGCAGAGCCCTCACTAACACTCTTCAAGAGAAACCTTGACCAGTGGATGGGTAACAGAAAATACACCCCTGGGATAACTTCATTGGCTCTGCTTGACAGAGGATCAGTTAATTAATCAATGGGGCGGCGAAAGCTGACACACTCTGGCTAGGCTTGTAAATGCCCTCGGGCAGATAGCCTTGTACATACCTATGAACCTATATGAAAACTTACTGGTACTCTCAGTATACCCGTTCTGTCCACTCTTCAACAATGCAGAAGTGCTTATCTCTCTCTTAAAAAAGCAACGACCATAAAAGTATGTGCATCATCACTGTTTTCATTCCTCAAGGTAGTAATAACTTAATTATAGATGAACTTTTATCCTGGCTGTCTACCTGTTGCAGCCAAGAAACCATCATCTTAGGTGATCTAAATTCCAATTGGAAAATCATGTCTGCTACCTATCCCACTTCAGCTGTAAACCATCACAGCTTCTCACCTGTCCAACCAGATGTAATAAAATGGTCATTGTGGACTGCGCCATCACTCTCAAACCAAGCAAAGTTAGCTACTCTAGCACTCTGCCAAACTCCATAAGTGACTACTTTGCAATATCTGTTAGAAAATCACTATCCCACACTCCAGAAGTTCACCACTGTAGCACAGTTCAGAATGTAGATTCATCTAACAAAGATAATTTTATTGCATCACTGAGGGCCTGTAACTGGTATCCCCCTAGAATCTCTCCCCTGGTTGAAAGTGTAACATATTTTAATAACACCTCTAATCCATGTAGCCCCAAGTGGACTTAAAAAATCAAATTCAGCCCTGCTCCGTCTCAAAAAACCCAAAAAACAAATTGAAGAACCAAAAACAATAGGAACGCTTGGCTTTGCAATAAAACACAAATTAACCTCCATTATTACAGAGTAGTTTGTAAGCACATCAGCAAAAAAAAAAACCCAAAGAAAAATATACACCTCATTCCAGGACAACCATCTTAAGAACTCTAAGCAGTAGTGATCCTCCATTCACACCCTGCTAAACCCAGGTCGTACAGCTCATCCATTTCTTATTAACACGTCACCGACCACATTGAACCTATTTCTGACCAATTCAACTCACACTTTATCCACTCAGTCACCTCCCTATCTAGCATCAGGCAGCCTACAGCCCATGCCATTCCATCTTTACCACCCTAGCTAACCCCTGTGTTCTACCTCAGTTCCCACTTCCGCCATCAAAACATGGTTACTAATGCATAAACCCATTACACCTGCTGCTGACAGTTTTCCCTCTGAGTATATTAGCTTGGCTGCAAACCTCCACATTATCAAGTTTCTATCCTAATAAACAGGTCAGACCAAAAAAACTATGTACCCACTAACTGGTAAAAGTAATACTGCCTGTGCACAAAAGGGGAGACTGCATAAAACTCTGTAACTACCACTCAGTAGCCTTAGCCGTTATCTTCCCTTTATCAAAATACATGAAACATGCATACAGCATGATCTGCTTAAAATTAAACTGTAATAAACCTCTTGTGTCCAGCACAGCTTGGCTTCAGACCACACCACAGTACTATTATCCATGATGTCAACCTCCTAAGGGACTCAGGGCACCTTGCCTGTACCCTATTCCTGGATGTGTCTAAGGCATTTTGATTTCCATTTTCAGTGTCATCCCACACAAGTACAGAGCACAAATCCTTCCATATTGCTCTCTACATCAGTAGATGAAAAAATATCTTTGTCCTGAGAATATTTGACTTCATTGCACAGTTTGAGGTGATCTCTGCTTAACATACCGAGGCGATCTCTGCTTAACATACAAGGCCATGTCAAACCCAGAGCTGTTGGACATGCTACACTTAAAGAAATCCCAATCCCTCAGAGCCACACACTCCAGGGATCTAAACCTTGTCATCGCAGTAAACAAAACATGCTGGAGGGATAGGTTCCTGACCCAGAGACTCCCCAGACTCTGGAATAGACTGCCCATACATGTCAAGCAAAGCGCCTCTTTGGCCCTCTTCAAAAGGAACCTTGATGATTGGATGGGAGAAAGGAAATTCACCCCGGGGATCATGTCAGTCGCCCTGCTAGACAGGGGTCCAGGGAAGTAAATAGTGTGGGAAGAAATAGCCAGGGAATTGTTATGACTAGGCTTGTGTGGGTCCTAGAGCCGATAGCCTAATACCAACCTATGAACCTGCGATGTCTTATGTACAGTCTTAGTGGCATCCAATAAAATTCTGATTAGCCTGTTGCCTTCATATTAATACTTATAATTATGTTATGACATGTACAAAAGAGAATATACATTCCTTTACAACAAAATGTGACTTGCTTAGACAAGTGTTAGTCAACATTCAGTAAGAAATTCAGTGTTACAGAGATGTATGCCTGTCATTGGAACCATCAAGGGCAAGACAAGAACAAGCCCGATGGGATCACCAGTTTGTCCCAATGCACACACCTGAGGGCAGCTTAGTGCTGCCAAACCACCTGTTAGCACACCTTTGGAGTATGGGACAAAAGTGGAAACCCAGGCAGAAATCCACACAGATCAAAGAAAACTTGCAGATTCTACAAAGGTTCCCCCACACTTGATTTTGTCTCTACCATATAATTAATTCTTACGAATGAGTAGGTCGTGTAACATAGATGAAGATTTTGAGGAAGAGATACAATTTTCAGCTAAAATGTTTATGAAAAGGGGATACAACAACAAAGATGTGGAGGATGCCTTAAATAGGGTAAGACAAAAATGCTATAAAGGCATACTTTTGAAAAAATGAAGAAATTTGGAGAAACCATCAAATAAATAATTTTTATTTACTGAGATGGTTAAACATGGTAGTAAAATGTGTAGAGGCAAAGGGAATAAGAAAATATATTTTGTAACTATTTTTAACGTACTTAGTGAAGAAATTACACAGACTCTGTACTATTATTGACCCATGTTGTTTAAGGATTTTAAGATGGAAAGACTTTTGCAAGATAAACATCTAATCTCTTATAGAAAGGGCTGTAGCATATCAGACATGATAGTTCATAGCAAATTCAAAATGCCTGAAATACAGTCTATTTGTAGGTACACTGTAACGGCAAGTACTTTTCAGTGTGGGAAGTGCACCATTTGTTCCTATATAGTAAGAAATGTTTGTACTATTAATGGTGTGTAATGTAGATCAGGTAAGTGTTATACATGTAACAAAGAAGATATTATATATGTTTTGAGTTGCCTGTGCAACAAATACTGTATAGGGGAAAGCATGCGTAAATTTCAGTTACACTTTCAGGAACATGTCAGGGACATTAAAAGGACTAGTTGTGATAATCCTCTAGCTAATATTTTAGGGAACATCATTCCTGTAATTTTAAGTTGCTTAAAGGTTGCATTTTAGAGTAAGTGGGGGTAGATTTAAGGAAATTTCAGTGATAAAAGAAAAGTTATAGTACTAAAAAGCACTTTTCGTTGAAATTTGATATCCTGATTCCCAGGGGACTCAACACTGAACTCAACTGGAAATATTTAATACATTAATGATTTAATTGATTAATGAATTTAATTGTGTTAATTGTGCAATTGAGAAACTACTTCATATTGAAAAGTGGTGATGTAGGATTTTGTACTCCTTGAAGGCTTATTTGATTTGTTAAATATAAATTCATAACTGCATCAAAATTGCTGAATGATATTATGAGAATATTATGCAGATGATGTAGACCCTGTGTAAAGCTGACAGATTCCTTTCAAGGATAAATATGTTATAAACTATATCATGATGCAAAATTTGTTACTCTTCAATAGTACCACAACCCTACACTTAAAGCCCTAACCCCTGTCAGTTTTTTATTCTCTTTTAAAATAATTTAAGGTATTTTTTTGGTTTTCTTCTGTCTAATTAAAGTGCGTATCACTTAAAAATACATAATTACCTCATAACGTCTTCCAATAATTCATTTCCTTTTTTATCCTTTAATCAGATTTATGAAGTTCTGTAGTACTTCAGACATTTCTTTTCTCGCTAATAGAAAGTTTGCAGTTTTAACATACCTGCAACCAGAAAAAAAAACGTTTTTCTCTCTCTCTTTTTATTATTATTATTATTATTATTATTTTTAATTTCCTTTGCAACAGTCAAAAAAGGCCTAGCCATGAGCAGCAAGGCTGTAGCAAAAAGGACAAGAGACCAAACCAAAAATACATAAATAAACAAACAAATAAGTAAATCAAAACCAGGAAACCAAAAAAGAAACCACTAATTCAGAAACACATTAGCCTCAGTGAGGAAAGACCTCATTATCAGGTTCATAGGTTCATAGGTTGGTACTAGGCTATCGGCCCTAGGGTCTATGAAAGCCTAGCCATAACAATTCCCTGGACATTTCTTCCCACAATATTTACTTCTCTGGACCCCTGTCTAGCAGGGCGACTGACATGATCCCCGGGGTGAATTTCCTATCTCCGATCCAATCATCAAGGTTCCTTTTGAAGAGGGCCAATGAGGCGCTCTGCTTGATATGTATGGGCAGTCTATTCCAGAGTATGGGGAGTCTCTGGGTCAGGAACCTATCCTTCCAGCATGTTTTGTTCATTGTGATGACAAGGTTTAGATCCCTGGAGCATGTGGCTCTGAGGGATTGGGATTTCTTTAAGTGGAGCATGTCCAACAGCTCAGGGTTTGACATGGCCTTGTATGTTAAGCAGAGATCGCCTCTGAGTAGACGATATGCCACAGAGTATAGCTGGAGTTTTTTTAGACAGTCAGCATATGACATCTGCTTTAGGCCTGTGATTCTTTTAGTGAGGTATTTCTGTGCTCTGAATCCCTCAGTGATTACATTACCTACAGAGCTAAGAGACCTTCTGCTGTCCTGACAGTAATTCTCTTTGGTGTCTGATGCATGGTGTTAGCACAAGCACGTCCCTCACGCATTCTTCCGTATGCATACACATATCAAACACACACACACAAACACACACACACACACACACACACACACACACACACACACACACACACACACACACACACACACACACACACACACACACACACGCACACAACCACCGTATCACACACCCTGTTACACAGTTGCATTGACTGACACATGCTCAGTCATTCACTCACACACACACACACACACACACACACACACACACACACACACACACACACACACACACACACACACACACACACACACACACACACACACACAGAAATACCTACTGTACCAGTCTTTTAACTAGTCCCCCTAGTGTTACCACCATGGAAAACACTCACTCACACTATCAACTGAAACCACTCATACCTATGCATACAGTCAGACATACTGCCAAACATAAACATACACTCAACATCACTACCTATCTACTACACTACCCAGCACTTACCAGTAACACAGTGTCATCCATGGAAAGTAATGGGTAAATGTGAGCTTTTGCCCAAGTTAATTACCTTGGCTGGATGTAAGGATTTATACAGCCGAGTGGTTCTATGAATCTCTTGGTTGCATAAAGCACTTACTGCAGGTATTTTGAAGAAGAGCACATGGCTATTTACCATATGCCACTCCCCTGGAATGCATTATTAGCATCTGCAGTAGTCCAGTGAGACAGCCTACCATGGTGATGAACCTCCTTGAGGTAAGCACTGTTACATGGCTATCTAAGAATCAAAAATGGTTACCACCAGCAACAAAAAGAGCTTACTACAGTCAAGACCCCTTCTGAATCTTGGTCATAGCCGGCCTTAGGCATAGGCCAACTAGGCGACCACCTAAGGCACTGCTCTAGTAGGGGCACTTTTCCAGTAATCTGGATGGGGGCATAGGGTAGTGTTGGGGGGATCTGTGGAGACCTTTTGCCTAGGACACCAGTTGAACAAAGGCCAGTCCTGATCTTGGTCTAAGGTTTTTTAGACCTGCTGTAAATTATCCAACAGCTTGAGCTTGTTTTCCATATTTTAATCTGGACTGATAAGTTTATTTACATTCCTTCTTGTTTAGACTAACTATGTGCTTAAAAACCAACCTTCACTCAAACACTTAAAATCCATTGTTTGTCTTAAAAAAAAGCATATTGTCTTCAAATAAATATTCTTTTTTCTTAGAAGTCTCTTTATAAATATGTTTTCTTGTTAGAATGAACAATAAATTTCCAAGCATACTCACTACTGTCTACTGCCTCTTCCCTTAATCCTATCCATTTGTCTAGAAGGGGTGATACACAGTCAGCATTTGGAAAACTTATTTATAAATTGTCCATGTGGCTTTCGTTGATGTTTAGTGAATTGCAGAGCTGTAGGCAGCTATGTGTAAGGACCTTATCTAAACTTCCACAATGGGCTGGTCTATAAGGAAGTATTCTCATTTCATCCCTAAGGTGGTGTTTGAATTCATTCTTAATCAGTCCATTCACCTTCAGGATTTTTTCATGCAGTCGAAACTTAGGACAATATTCCTTCTCTGATGACATTTAGTTTACTGTCCACGTGTTCCATCAACTTAGAAGGCTAGACCATTTTTTTGCCATTTGTTCTTAGTAAGTACGAAGTGCCATGTATTACACTATGGCAGTTTAAATATATTGCTGACACCACTGTGATTCGGTCACCCAAAATCTAAAGCAAAGGAAATTCTACCTGGGATTACTACTTCTCATGTTTCCTTTAGAAGAAATATGCCCACTTACTTTTAGGTTCATAGGGAAGTATAGGTAATCAGTCTACTGACCATTTCAAGCCTAGCCAAGAATCTCTATTCAAAAGTTCCCTCTAGCATCAAGGGAATTCTATTCAAAAGTTCCCTCTTGTCTCAAGGAAGGCAAGACAAGATAGACCAGGAGAGAATTTGAGGCTGCCCATCCAATTATCTAGATTTACCGTGAAAGTGGCAAGGGTTTTTCTCTGTAACATATAGTGAAAGTGTTTTTCCAGAGTTGAGGGATATGTCGGGATATTAATCTATCATGACAGCTTGTCTTATTTATCTGCTGAAGGTTTACTGCTTTAACTGAGCATTTGAGGTACCATTAGTTCTACAAAGAAGTAAGAGGTCAAATAGGGTTAGTTTTTTTGTGGTAAGAAAAGCTAGACACAGATTTCTACAGAGGAATCTGAAAGAGACAGAGTACAGAGAAAGTGCTGTCAGTCGCTCCCGATAAGTTCACTGATATTTTTAATTATGAATCTGTGATATATCTCAAGTTGTGCAATAGATTTAGACAAATACATACCAAAAGGTGCATTATATTCAACAATGGGTCTGATAAGATACAAGTGGAGCGAAATTAAGGCTTATTTGGATGTAGTGGGGGTACTTCTGGAAATTAGATGGGCCAGATAAAATTCTTACTGAATGGTTGTGGAGAAATTATGATCAAATGATAAGGATTTTTCAATGAGTACCCAGATCCCTTGCAATAGTTTCTGATTTGAGGGTACATCTCCTTGCTTTGCCTCCCCTTTTTTTTTTCTTTTGGTATGATTCTGTCTTAATGATTCATTTTGGAATACTGGTTTATGCATTTTACAAGTCTTCTGGCCTTTGTGAATGATCTGTTGACAAGCAAGTATGTTTGTACTTTCTGTTCTCAGCTTTACATCAGGTGGACCATTGCCCATTTATTGACAGGCAGCCATACATTGCCATAACGCAGCAACAGGAGATTCTGTTAGTAAACAACATGGTTATAGTTTTAAGTGCCTGTAGTTATGTTTTTGCTGTTGCAATCCAGTTCAAGCAGTGGTCAAGAATCCAAAAACAATAGAAAATGTACATGGCCAAAATAAAGCCCTGTACAGGAATGCTTTGTGTGGGCCTAAGTGCTTGCAATATTATAAGTAAAGAATCCTAAGATTTTTAGAAGTAATGCCTCACAGCAAGAGGTTCCCCCGTTCAATTTTCGGCTGGAGTGCGGGGAGTACCTTCTGTGTGGAGTCTGCATGTCCTCCCCGTGGTTGGGTGGGCGTTCGAAAGACATGCGTAAATGGGCGTGCCTTCGTTGAAGGTTGAATGTCGAGCTGGCACCTCGTCATTCGTGAAAATCTACTGCCAATCATTAGCGGACCGGAGTTCCACTGTGGCGACCCCTAACCGGGAAAAGCCAAAAGACAAACAACAACAACCCAGGGACGCTTCAGAGAAAGAGTCATGGGTTCTACCTCCTATATAAAATCCTCTAGAAATTCAGCTAATGTTGTCGCGTATACCTACATATATAGGGCATATGTTCATTTGCACATTTAAGCTGCCATGTTGTGTATCTACCTTATTGTGGGGAATGAGGAATGATCTTGACAGAAAGTATAGGCATCAGCACATTTCAGTGAGTTTTCTAGTGACATGTTTACTTATTGATTTCTTGCATTTTGCTAACTGGTTAGGTTACACTGAGCTAAGAATGTATGTACAGAAGATACCTGAGAAGGTAAATGACCACAGGCAAGATTATTGCTGCAGAATGGAGTTAACTGCATTTATTCACATAAACTACAAAGCGTGTCAAGCTGTCATACCCAAGTGACACGTGAACAGTTTATGTAGAGATTGCACACAGGCATCATTTAAATATTTATTTGAAGTCTTCACATTAATACAAAATAAAAAGTACACAGTCATTTAGAAATGACTTAAAACTACATCTTCTAAACTCTTTAACATGCAGCCATTCTGTGGATGATCCCCAATGTCTTACCTCACTACTTTCACTGCAGTATGTCCACAAACTAATTCAATTCTACTAATAATTTTACTCTTATGCACTTTCTTCTGCACCATATATTCAAATTCCACCCTTTACCTTGTTCACGTGCCTGTCCAAACCTAACTGCATCTTTACAGCTGCATTTATCATGTCTGTTTTCAAAGTAACTGCTTACTTAGATAATAACTATATTCTTCTTACAACTGAACTGACTATATTCACAGGGACTGTACTATAAACAGTAGTTCTGATTACAGCTTGATACCCAGTTCCTTTGATTTTGTTTTATACATCAGTCTGTAAATTTAATTACTGTCATTATTTTATTTGTTTATTTATTTTTACATTTGTTAACCAGGTTAGTCTGACTGGGCCCAGAAAGCCCTTTTTCAGTGGAGACCCAAGGAGAAAAGCACCAGGAAAGTAATTAAAAAATAAGAAAAAAAAAAACTAACACTTCAAGTTGTAAAATACTTAGCACAAAAACAGAGAGATAACAGAAACAGAAAAATACAATATGGATATATACAAGGCAAAAGTACAGTATTTTGAGGATGCAGTAGGAATATGTTTGAGAAATTTGGTTAGCATTAAGTTATTTACAAGGAATGTAGCAGTGCCTAAAATAAAAAAAAAATTCAGAGTAACATCATGAAATAGTACAACAAAGATGCATTTAATAGCATAGGTACTAACCGCAGAGAAAGTGATATGTGTAGACAGTTTAGGTAGATAGCAGGCAGATATGTTAGTTGAGAGAAGAAGACAAATCCATTAGGTAATTTCCTGACAAGTACAGATCCATGCATGCTGGAAATGAATTTTAAGTTGCTTTTTGAATTTGTCACTTTTGGTAGTGGAATGAAGGGACAATAAAAGTTTGTTCCACTAGTATACAATTGAATGACTGTAAAGTATTTTTCCAATATTTTTGTTTGGCATTGTCACCTGTAAAAGGTTTTGTTGTGTGCTTCTGAGGTCACGAGTGGGTGTGTAGGGTGTAATTATGAATGTAAGGGTAGGGCGGGAGTTGGGGCTACTTAGGATGCTGTGTGCAATTTGTAGTTGTGATATTTGAAGCATGTGGGGGAGCTCAGGCCATCTTAAGCTCTTCAGGGATATCCAGTGATGGGATATGTAGCTATCACTGGCTGCAAATCTGGCTATCTTGTTATAGGTGGTGGTCATTATGTTTATTCATGTAAATTGCACACACTACAATACGTGTTAAGCCATCATTATGTTTAGTCTTCTATCTGAAATTCATAGCCAGATGGCAATCGACCGCTTAATATACTACAGAATGGCCTGACTAGTGTGATTTGTCATTACTGGGGGACAAAATGAATAGGAGCGATACAGTTCTGACCCATAATACTGGCATAAAACTGGGGATTAGAATTTCCAAAGAAGGATAAAGAAGAAAAGGAGTGTGATATGTAGACTGCACGATTTTTGTAATGGGGAAAGGACAATATTTTTTCATGGAGTCAGTGGTTGCTTATCCTAGAAATGCATTAAATAATATTGGAAATGTGGAGTTGAGTTATACGTTAAAGTAGGCTAACTAACACAAATAACAAATGCTGCTAGCTGCCATGGGATTTTTCTGCTGTAAGTGACTTGATTAAGAGCTATTGTCTGTTCTGTTGACACTGCCAAGTTACATAAGTCGTGCCATTTTACATTATGTTTGTAAAATAGAAGCACACATATATAGTCTCAATCTAATTGGCTAAATGGGCTAAGTTAAATATATAATACACGCAAGGAAAACAAGTCCAGGTACACAGCATCTTAAAACAAATTACCTATTATTGCATATTACTGCAGACAAACAACATTAAGGACTGGAAAAGAAGACACCTTCAGAATCAGAAAAATGGGGGATTTTTTTATATTAGGGTACACCTGAAATCACAGTAGCAAGTACCACCCTTACTGTGATATGAGTCAGCCTTATATCATGTTGTTATTAAAAATGGGATTAAACAATAGTGTAACATTTGACTAGGGGCTTATGCCTCCCACACCCCTCAGTAAAGGCCTGCACAACACTTAATACTGTGTACAGCAGGAGGTGCAGGGGGTAGCAGCCCCTTGTTAGATGAGTGTGACCATCTTTTTCTTTATGTCAGTAGTGCCAGATTTTAGAGTTTCAATTTTTTAAAACCATTTTTTAAATGTTTTCTTAAAACCTTCTTAACACTTAACTGACAGCTCCATCAGGATATTATTCATCTTGTCACTGCTCACACCTGCACAGAGTCCAATGGTGTGTCCTAAAATAAACAATCACACAAAAATGGAACTGATAATCTACTATATTTACTTTTTGTTACTAAAATTGATATACCTGCTTCTTAAGTAATCAGTAAAAATAAGTAAGTGCTTTCAGTACTATATTGCAAAAATGCCTTTATAGTTGTGACTCTTAAGTTTTAGAATTTGATTTATACAAGAATTGCTATAATGAATAAAAATACAATAATGTTTTTGTTGTAAAGTAAATAAAATACAACACAAATAAGTATGGAAATCACAAAGCAAGAAAACTACAACCACTCCTAAACATTTATTTGTGAAATGTGCATGTTTAGATGTTATGCTGATCTCCTGTCTCATTACACAAAACTGGATTATTTAATATCAGATAATTAAATAAAACAGCAGTATTCTAAAGAAAAAAAGTGTATGCTGGATTTCTATCTTGTTTGTAAAAAAGAGGAAGTAAAATGCTTTTACTGTGATTTGTAGAGTTACAGTTTGGTAAAGAAACAACATGCCCAGAAGAACTGGTTTGGAATTCAACACAAAAAAATAAGCTAAGTATTGCACCTCCTAGTGGTGGGCAAGCCATCTATACCCCCTGAAGGTATGTATACCAACTCTAAGGTCACATTGTTACAAAGAAAATGGAAAGCTCTAAAAAAACCCTTTTTGCTAGTATATACTTAGAAACCACACTAGCTGTGGTTTCATATGGAAAGTAGTGATCAGGGAGTTTAGCTTCAGCTAAAGAAACAGGACCAGATGGAAACCGGCCCAGATTGAACTCAATAAGGTGTTAGGAAGCTGACAGAATGCTGTTTTGTTGTTCTACACCATCACCATACCTCTCAACTGTCCCAGAATGTCTAGATTTTCACTTCATATTTTCGTCTGATTTTCATAACATTGTGTTTTTTTAGCAAATTACTGACAAATTCATGAGGATTCAAGTCAAAATTTAATGACAGACATTTGAGTTTAAGGCTTCTTATCCTTCATAAGACTCATGCTAATTCAAAACCTGTTACTCTGTCAACTTTCTAAGTTTGTAAGAGCAGTATTTAAAAATTGTCCCTATTTTGGGTCTTTGTCATCCCATTATTAATGGCTTTGTCCAGATTTATTGCTCTAAGAGGTTGAGAGGTATGACTGTCACCAATTTTAGAAGTTAAGTAAGTCTTTACTTCAAACTACTGGTAATTACTTGTTCTACATCATCACCAGTTCTTTTAAGTTAAGTAGTTTTCACTTAATGAATAATTAAGATGCAAGTATATTTTTTAGAGCTAGCTCAATTTTTTTTGTTAGTATGAAATGCAAATTCCTCATTTAGAAACAGAAAATGCATTTGACAGAACACACATTCTGAAAAAAATATTTGCTTTAAAAGCAAATACTGTTAATGTTCTTGGAAAAGTTATTATAGTTTAACAGTACCTTTGTATTTCCATCCAAACTCAATATTTATTGCAAAAAACAATAAAATTGTTAGCACATAAATGCTCAAACACTGTGTCTCAAAAGAACTAATATCCAATTTCAGAAAATGAAGAGGCACAGTCACGGCTGCTTTATCCAGGATAAAACTATTTACTCCAGTGCACAAACACAAGCGCTTTCACCAAATAGGCATAATCAGGTGTAACAATTAGCACGGAAGAAGCACACACCTTTATAGTTCACATAAAGGATCACATGACACCACTTAAAGACATATCAAATAAAAAACTAAAAAACTTATTTTTATCATTGAATACAGATTAAAAACACATGCACAACAACACTAAAAAGTCATACAACCTGAAAATATAAACCAGATAAAAATATACATATTATCTGTCTCCTTAGAGGTCTTAACTTGAGTTTAGGTTTCAAGGGTATAGACTCATTAAGACCATGTCCAGCATCACTTCTTAACCTGACTATCCAGGTACAAGGTCTTCAGTTTTATTGCGTATATCCCCAAGCCTAGCATTCTCATAAATTCTAGCAATAGCTAAAAACACAAACTTGTGAGTAGGGTCAGTATTCATCACGTGTTTAGCAAGTGCATTAACTCTGTTGCCCTTATTGATATTACAAACATGCTCCCTGATACGTTCCTTAAAGGAACGATCCATTTTTCCTACATAAAACATTCTACATTGTGTACAGTGAGCTAAATAAACAAGATGTGCTGTATCACATGTAGCACTGACTCTAAAATTATAAATCCTACCATAATCAGGGTGCTCAGTCTGAACTAGTAAACATAATCGCACCAATTACAGTGTCCACAGGGTCTAGTGCCTGGACAGTTCCCAGAGCTAATAACATTTTTCGGGTAACATAACCTACGCTTCAAATACCTATTGTTCTCAAACAAAAACCTAGGTTCAACATCTATCAGTTTAGCTGTCTCATCATCAGTAGTGAGCACATTCCAGTGTCTTCTAATAATGTCAGTGTACTCATTAACATTGGTAGCATACTGTATTTTAAAACACAAACCTTTGTTATCACATCCATCTCTCCCTTTGCCACTTAATTTGCTTCCAGTAGAAAAATAAGGCTTCGCTTGATGTTGCCTCTTATCAACAACCCAAGCTACATTACTGCGAATGAGCTCATCTTCATAACCTCTGTCTTTCAAATTACTTATAACAGTGTCAACTTCTACTTTAAAATCAACCTCTCTAGCATTAAGTCTAGAGGCTCTATAAACTTGATTAGACACCACATTCTTGAAGACATAAGACGGATGTGAGTTGCCCCTGTGCAGAATGTGATTAACATAACAATCTTTTTTATGCAGCTTGGTATAAACTTCACCCACACCATCCTTGGCAACAGTTACATCCAGAAAGTCAATATCAGTGTATGAAACCTTCGAGGTAAATTTCAAATAACAAGTACTGGTATTCACGTATTCCATTAAAGCTTGGAAAGTACCAATGTCACCATAACACAAAATAAACAAGTCATCCACAAATCTTCCAAGGAAGAGAATAATGTTCCTACATGGACCTTCTAAGAGGTGCTCTGCTTCCCAGATGACCATCACTGCATTGGCGTAGCTATTGGCACACGACGTGACTGTGCCTCTTCATTTTCTGAAATTCAGCATTTATTGCATTTTCAACATTTTATTTCTTTATTGCTTTTGTTTACCTTGAATGTCTGACTGGGTATAAGTCATGTTTTCAGTGGAGGCCCAGGGAGAAATGCCCCGTTTTACAAAATGAGTTGTACAAGCAGTTATATAGGATTTAAATGATATATGTACATACAGACATAGACTAGTAATGATATGATAGTTAATCATAACATAGTAAATCTACATACATAGAAAAGAAAAACTACATACATAGAGTAGTAAATGAAGATATAGAAAATCATAATGATATGACAGTTAATGAAAACATGACAGTTAAATGAAGATGAAGATTACAGTAAAATATTAGCTAATGTCAAACTTATAAGAGTCTGGTTACTTTCAAATGGAATCATCTGAAAATAGGTATTGAACAGGGAGGGGTAGATGATAGTCAGGTAGTTAGAGATTGTGAAGAAGTGTGTCATGGCCAGTTGCATAAAAGAGTGGTGACAGTAAGTAAGGGTTTGGAGATCATCCAGGAACATCATATGTACAGTTAGTAGGGAGTAGCTAGGACATTAGTTGAGTTTTAAATAATTGTAGGGAGCATTCTTGTCATATTTCTAGTGGGATGGAGTTCTAGGATTTAGCAAGGTGGTGGGAGGGTAAGCTGGGAGTGTGGCCTAATGGTTAAGGTGTTTGCCTTACAAACACAAGGTGCGGGGTTTGAGTCTCACAAGGGATAATTGGCTAGGCTTAAAATGGCTCACAAGGGCAGTTAGCTTAGTACTAATCTATGAACCTATGAACCTATTTACCAGCAGATTTGTTGGGTTTGGATACGTGTAATACATATTTGTCCGATAAACACAGTAGCCTGTTAGGGTCATATACTTGTATGAGTTTGGAAATGGATGGACACAATCTTATGGATTTGTGGAAGTTGTGAGTAGGTTAGATAATGTGGGAGATGTTCATCGTGCATACAGCTGCAGTCATAACAGATGAGTTCTCCTGCCGTCAGGCGGGTCCTCGGTCGGCCGAATTCCAAAGTCTAGGTCCGGCGTCGGTTGTCGTCACTTCTTCCCTGACATCAGTGCGACAGGGGTACAAAGTACCAGCCGACGCCATTTTCTTCAGTCTTTCTTGCCGCGCGGTGCCCGAAGCAGAAGCAGTTCGCAAGTGCCGGTCGGCCAGCTCCTGAAATTACGAAAATTTTGCAACCAAAGTCTTCTTGAAAACTAAGTACCCCGTTGGGGAAACTTTTCTTGCCTCAGACCAATGTCAGACAAAGTTAATAATTGTATTTCATGTGGAAAGCAAATACCGCATAAGGATTTCCATTCCCTCTGTATTCCTTGTTTAGGCCCAGACCACGACGTCTCAGTCTGTCGCTTTTGTGCTACATTCAACAAACGCACCATTAAGCGTCGGGCGGAGTTTGCCCAGCATTATTTTGGCAAAACATTTAACTATATTATGTCATCGGATACTCCGACTCCAGTTTTGTCTAAAAAGTGCAAAGATAAGGACCGACACACGAGGTCCGCGGCCTCTACCGACACCACGCCAAAGCCGACTACACGTGGTCCAGTTCTCAGTGAGGCACCTACGCAGCCCCTGACTACCAACGACACTTCATTGGTGGTGTCTCCTGTGCCCGAGGTCGCAGGCTCCTCGGCCCACACCCCGACTACAGATACTGAAGCCACTCTTGGCGGTGAATCTCAAAATGTGGACAGGTCCACCTCCTCTCAAGGTGTCTTCAGACCTTCCTCTTCTTTTTCCATCAAGGCTTTCACTAAGTCTAAAGCAGCCATGCACTCTAAGAGACAAGCTACACAGGGCCCATCTCCAGGCCCCATGCCTAAAAAACAGATGCTTAAAATGCCTGAGGATTTAATTACTCTTATCAGGTGTTCTCAACCCCGGACAAAGGCCCAGAGTGGAGGAAGAATCCCCCTCCTCTGATCAGGGCTCCATTATTTCAGAGCACTCTGATGATCAGGAACATTCTTACTCCCCTTTTGAAGATTCTGATGCAGAGGAGTCCATTCCCTCTGTCTCCCCCCCAGAGGATTACTCATTTGGGGAAACTTTGCATACCTTAAGAGAACACTTCCACTGGGAAGGCCAAGATTATTCAGATTCCAAGAAAGGGCTTAGGGAATTTCTCTTGCTACCTCAGCACAGGCCACTGGCTATACCTCCTGTCTTGGACATACTAGATGATGTGTACTCGGAGGCCTGCCTTAACCCAGATTCTCTACCTCCAGCCCCAGTCAAGCCTGACAGGTACTACAGGGTTCCTGACTCACACCAATTTTTATACAAAAGCCATGCTGCTGACCCAGAAACCATCTCACAGGGCCCCAAGGGAATTAAGGCCTCCACTGCTAAAAATCCATTACCTTCCGAGAGAGATTCCATATCCTTAGAAAGGTGGGGAAAAAAAGGTATATACCTCGGCTACCTCAACCATGAGGGCATTAAACTGTCAGTTCCATATGCTAAAGTACCAACAGTTTCTGTTATCACAATTGAAACGTAAAATGTCACAACCTGAACAACCAGACTTGAAGGAGTTGCAGTAATTTGATGCATAGTGCAGAACAAGCGGGTAAACATACCTTACAATGTGGTTTTGATGCTCTAGAGGCCTCATGTAGAGCTGCTGTTACAGGATCAGTCATACGTAGACATGCCTGGCTCAAGGAACAAACCTTGCCAGATCATGTAAAAGCTAAATTACTAGATACCCCTCTACAAAAGGATGTATTATTTGGTGCTAATGCTGAGGAGGTATTAAGGAAAATGGAGGAAAAGGCTAAATCAATGCAAACTGTGAAAGATTTTCTACAGGTACAACCCCCACGTTTCAGTAGAAATTGGCCTTCCAAAAATTGGTCCTTTCCAGCCACGGACAGACCCCAAAGAGATAGATACAGGCGCCCAAGAGGCAGAGGGCAATACCAAGGATCGTTTAGAGGCAGACAATGGCAAGCTCCTACACAAAGAGGTGCTGAGGATAACTCGCAACCATTCAGAAAGCAAGCCCAATGACTTTCCCCTTTGCATGCCAAGCAAGACTCAAATGGCAGTACCCTTAGGCGGAAAACTGGCATTATTTACAAAAAATTGGCATATTGTCACAAAAGACAAATGGATCCTGGACATTATAAACAGAGGCTACAGATTCCATTTTCACACCCTTCCAAAAATGAGAGGCATGCCAAACCTGCCACACAATCAAAGGACAGAGGCACAAAGACAAATTACAGATCTCATAGACATGAAAGCTATTCAAGAGGTACCTACGCACGAACAAGGTCAAGGTTTTTATTCCAGACTATTCCTGGTACCAAGGAAGGGAAAAGAGTGGAGACCTATTTTGGACCTATCCATCCTAAACACATTTCTACTCGTACCAAAATTCAAGATGCTCACTCTACAGCAGCTTCTTCCCATGCTGGGCAAGGAATCTTGGCTGGTAACATTGGACCTCAAGGAGGCATACCTGCATGTCCCAATCCGACAAAATTGCAGAAGATACCTCAGATTTCTTGCAGGTTCAACCCATTATCAATTCTCTGCATTGCCCTTTGGCTTATCTACTGCACCCAGAGTATTCACGAAATGCCTGGCATCAGTAATTGCCTACTGCAGACTTCAAGGGATACAAATATACCCCTATCTGGATGACTGTCTGATCCAAGAGGACAGCAAGCACATTCATCTGAAACATCTGGCTTATGTAATAATGTTGTTGAATTCTCTGGGATACACAGTCAACAAAAAGAAATCAAGGCTAATACCCTCTCGGAAAATAATTTTCCTGGGTGCCAACTTGGACACAAACACCCAGATGGCCTACCTCATGCCAGAGAAGCAGGGGCAACTAACTCAATACATGCAGGCTCTGGGATTCATGGCATCTTGCATCTTACTAATCCCATGTGCAAAGCTGCATATGAGGAAACTTCAATGGTACCTGAAAAACCTATGGTCTCAACACAGCCACAGTTTGGAAACAATGATACCACTAATTCCATGTCTTCAAAAGGAATTTCTGTGGTGGGCTTAAGCATGCCAAACAAACACAGGTCTCCCATTCAGCAAGCCTCAAGCAAATCAAGTCATCACAACAGACGCCTCGGACTACGCCTGGGGGGCGCACATGACAGATCGGTGCATTCAGGGCAAGTGGTCCCAAAAAGAAAAGCACCTTCACATCAATGAAAAGGAAATGCTAGCAGTAATAAATGCTATTATAGCTTTCAAAGGCCTTCTGCAACCAGGTCAACTATTGATAAGAACGGACAACACCACAGTAATGTGGTACATAAACAAACAGGGAGGAACACATTCATACCCCCTATGCAGACTGGCCATGTCACTTTGGGACATGGCCATGGACTTACAAATCGAACTACAAGCACAGTACTTGCCAGGCAAGGAAAACACGCTGACAGACAACCTAAGCAGAAATATGACAGATCCACACGAATGGAAGTTGCATCCTCAAGTTTTTACAGAGATAATCCAAGCATGGGGAAGGCCAGACATAGATCTCTTTGCCTCCCACAAAAATCACCAATTGACAAAATTCTGCTCAAGGATTTTTCATCCAAAGGCCTGGAGAGTGGACGCTCTCTCTTTCAGTTGGACATCAATGACAGTTTATGCCTTCCCACCTCTTCCTCTGCTGCCCAATGTTCTATTGAAAACCAGAGCAGACAGACCAAAGATGATTCTAATTGCTCCAGACTGGCCAAGACAACACTGGTACCCACTCCTGAGGAGCCTGACGCATTCCCCACCATGGACCCTGCCTCTAATGCCTCTTCTCCTGACTCAGCACAGCTTCAAAACTCTTCACAGTCAGCTAAAACCACTCAATCTAGCCACATGGAAGATTCCTTAACATTACAACAGACCCTACTCTCCAAGGAAGTGCAGGATGTCATTTTGGAGGCCAGAAGGCCGTCTACTAGAAAAGCTTACTCCGCAAAATGGAAACGGTTTTGTGTCTGGAATGAGAAAAAGGGACTGAATTTACCTCAAATATTACAGTACCTAGCTGAGTTCCTAATCAGTGGACTTTCATTCTCCTCCATCAAAATCCATGCCTCAGCCATTTCTGCAGAATACAACACTGATCCACCCTTATTCTCTCACCCCCTCTTAAGACAGTTCCTCAGAGGGGCTAAGAATCTAAAACCCCCAAGGAAACAACCAATACCTGCTTGGGATCTCAATTTCATTCTGGAAAAACTGACCTTGCCTCCTTTTGAGCCAGCTGCCTCATCAGATTTGCAATATTTGTCCTGGAAAACAGCTTTCCTTCTGGCTATTACCTCAGCTCGTAGAGTTTCAGAACTACAAGCTCTCATGGCTGTGCAGCCTTTTGTCATCTTCCATCAGGACAGAGTTTCATTACGAACCAACCCGTCCTTTATGCCAAAAGTGGTATCCAGGGTAGCTTTGAATCAGGCCATACATTTACCTACCTTTTATCCTAATCCTCAAAACAAAGCGGAGAGATTACTACATTCCTTGGACATCCACAGACAACTGCGTTATTATTTGGACAGAACAAAGCCTTTCAGAAAACCAGATCAGCTCTTTGTGTCCTATGCTATAGGAGCTCAAGGAAAGCCAATTTCCAAACAGACAATCTCAAAATGGATAGCCCATTGCATACGCTTTTGCTATTCTTTTCATGGCAAAACTGTACCTACAGGCATCAGATCTCACTCCACAAGGGCCACGGCTACTTCTGCAGCCTTTCTTAGAGGAGTTCCTACCAAAGATATTTTAGAAGCAGCCACTTGGAGTTCTGTGCATACCTTCTCCAAGCACTACCACCTTCCACTATACTCCAAATCTAGAGCGGGCTTTGCCACTGCGGTCTTGCAGGGCATTCTGGCTCCTCCTAGTTCCACCTAGTGCCTACCACCCCTTTCTTAGCTTTGAGATTCTACCCATCTGCTATGACTGCAGCTGTATGCACGATGAACATAGTACAGTTTTGTACCTACCATAAATGTAGATGTTCGAGTGCTAATACAGCTGCAGTCCAGGTTTCCCTCCCTCCTTCCCCTCTTGGGACAGGCCTATTGGCTAACATATCCTCATGCAACCAGATTGGGGTATTCATTCATGATGTATTTGCTTGCACTACTATATTTTGATTATATGGCATTGCTTTATTACACAAATTTATGTATTGCCTTCCTTCTGGGGGCACCTGACATCTGGGGCAAGAAAAACTGAAGAAAATGGCGTCGGCTGGTTCTTTTATACCCCTGTCACACTGACGTCAGGGAAGAAGCGACGACAACCGATGCCGGACCTAGACTTTGGAATTCGGCCGACCGAGGACCCGCCTGACGGCCGGAGAACCCATCTTTTATGACTGCAGCTGTATTAGCACTCGAACATCTACATTTATGGTAGGTACAAAACTGTACTTTCCAGCCAGTGTAATTCTCTTAGGGCGACACAGTGGTGGGTTTTATTTGGAAGGGAATCATGCTATTTTGTAGTAACATTGCTCAAGTTTGTTTAGCAAGGTCACTTGGAAATTATTAAGAGTGGGAGCAGAATCTGTTAAGAGTAGGCAAGAGGAGAGAATAGGCAATGTGCTTTCATACATATAGTATCTGAGAGAATGTAGTTGTTTGTGTAATTTTTTCACTATGTTTTGGATGTGTGTGTCAAATTTTAGCTTCCCATCTACACCAATGTATAGCAGTTTCAAATGTGTGACAAGTTCAGTTTTTGCTGTGTTGGATTTTGACACAAATGTATCTACCTGTGCTGATGTGCAAGTGCACTGCAACTACGAATTCTTGTGAAGCACTTACACCTCCAAAGACCCTAGGCATGCGATCATGTCTGCAGCCTGCAAGGAGACCACACAAAACTTTAACTTCCTGTGCTGCACTTTGGTCAGATGTCTAGAGCATCATTCAGGGACGGTAAGACTGTATGAGGCTTTGACTTGACAACTTCTAGCTGTTTGCTTCAGAAGGTTGTAATTCATCTCCTCAAAGACTAGATGATCAAAGGTCTTCTTGTAAAACAAACAATAAGTCTTGCATGAGAAGGGAATAATTGCCTACTCTCGTGTGCACTGCTGATCTCTCTACAACAACTTAAAATATGTAAGCACTTGCTATAAAACCTATGTTAAAGTCAGTTCGATGAGCAGGTTTTTAAATTAAAAGCTTTACCGAAACAATCCTTGATAAAATTAATGAGTATCATTTCAGAATGAATGAAGAATTTTGTTTTATCTCTGATTGAAGAAAGCAGATTGAAACTTAACTCAGATATTAGCAAATATGACTCTGTACGAAAAACAATCACCAGGATTAGACACACGATCTTTAATAACTAGATCATATAGTTCTATGCTTTTGTGATACGCCATCAGAAATTTTATTGTACCCTGTATGAAGACCTGTCAAAAGGGTTTTTTCTTTTTTTTTCTGGCTGTACCTAAATGATAGAAAATGAGTCTACATTCTAATCTGGTTACTGCAATCTTTCAACATTCCATATGTGTCACATGGTCTGCACATGCTGACCTGCAGCACTCTACAGGTACAAGAACTATACTGTTTGCAAGATGTTTGCGCTTCCCCAGCTGTTATCATCACCATTCAATAATCAAAGAGGCTTTGTTTTCCTTTTCAGCTATTTCATTTCTGTCACCAAAGTACACAGTATGCACAAAATAAACACCAAAAAAAATTTGTTGTACTGTACCCCCAGACTTTCATATGAGGGGTGTGCCGTGAGTCCGATTCCAAAAATGAGTTGCTCCCAGTATGCCTGACCTGTTTCCAAAAAGCTCTCAGTCTAAGTGATTTATTTCAGTGTAAAGCCTGTCTATAAACAGGTGTACACCATGGGCCAGATTCCAAAAGACCTACCCTCCATGTAAGTGGTCAATTACACTGAGATCAAGACTTTTGAGATCAAGCCCAAAAAGCACCAAAGATAAACTATAACAGAAAAAAAAAATGAAAACACTTAAAAACATTTTATGTGTAGCAGTCAAATGTATGCTTATGTGTTTGGTTAAAACACATAAACATCAGTTTAATTATCACTCATTGTTTTTCACTGAATGTTACACTCACAGGTCCATGTTTTCACATTTCTTGCTTCTAAACAAACGGTATCACATGTAAGACTAAACTGATTGTATTTTTAGCTGCCTCACCTATCTTCTGAATATTGTCTGGATGAGCACATTCTGTCGATTTCCATAGAAATCTCTAATTATGCCATGACATGTTGAAAAACAGCAGTAAACCTCCAGGATGTGATACAAATGTATCTTTTAATTAACAAAAAATTCAGGTTTTTCAGCATGTTCTGGAATATTATGCTGTATTCTAATGCTGTTCTTCACTGAGTGTAACATTGTACCCTAATTATATTCTGAAATTATCTAGTCTTTTTGAAGCATGTTAAACTAACCTCAGTTTCTATAAATTCATTTGTTTCTGCTTCTTGGAGCACACCCTTATTTCTACCACAATTCTTTGTAACATTAGCCTCCACCTGCTTCATTACTGCCAGGTTCCTGCTTAATTAATGCAGCAATCCTGGCTTCAGATCATATGTTCACAGGATCTGTAGCCTAGAAGCAAAGTTTATCTTCCTGTCTTTTCTTGCCATTGTAACATTTCACACTAGTTGCTTTAACCTTTCCTCTTGCCTAACCGTATGATCTTGCAACAAGTGTAAACATGGGCAAACAATGCAAAGAAAGAAACATGTCTTCTAAAAGGAAGGGTTCTGATCCTGTCACCACACATTGGTTAACTTCCACACAGATTGTTTTTTAAGCATATAAAATAATTTAGGTGTCAAAACATGTAAGAGTTAGCGCATGTTTAATGAAGAAATTCATTATAAATATGGCCTTGGGTTTCCGGTGAAAAGAAGATACTGGCCTAGTAGTACTAACCTGACCAACAAGGAATAAATACAATTAAAAATAAATAAATAAAAGTAAAATTCTACATGCTTAGATGACTGCATGCTCTGTTCAGTACTTCTGTCTTATTATTTATGTTACTAAGAGGTTCCATTCCTCATTATCTTCTTTTTTACTGCTGCAAAAACAACATTATCAAAAACTGTTGCCCTACCTGTCAATCCATTGTAACAGAGATAAAAGAAATGGAAGTGGGAGCTTTAGAAAAGGGCAGGAGCAGATTACCTAGAAATAAAAGGGAATTGTGGAAAGAATGCATGCAGAGTAATGATCCGGGAGAGTAGTGAGGTTTAAAGGAAGGCAGGAATTGAGCAATTTATGTAATGCTAGAATAACTGTCTTTCGGCTTTTCCCAGTTAGGGGTCGCCACAGCAGAAATCCGGTCCGCTAATGATTGGCAGTAGAGTTTTACGTGCTGGCTTGCCAGGCCTAACGCACAACCTTCAGCGAAGGAACGCCCATTCACGCATGTCGACACATAGAAGATGCTCTAACTGAGAATCGAAAACTGTAAGGCGACAACACTACCGCAGCACTATCACCGCAGTTGCTATGTAATGCTAGAATGATAGTTAAAAACAAAAGAACATATTTGATGTATAATGTATGTAACTAGGAACATGTTAATATGTTTTTTTTCTTTCACATAAATGTATGTTTGCTGTGTCTTAAGTGATAATTGGATGAAGGTGTTAAAACATTTTAGAACCTGTCTTCAAAAAAATGATTGCAAAGGAACAGAAAGAAAATACATTATTTTTTTACAATATTGTTTATAAGTATGAAGTCGACTAAGGTACATGATCTGAATTATTTGTCAAGATTTAATAGCTCCACTGTCACTTTGCTTTGTGTAAGTACATTTGCTTGCATTCCACAAATAGAATTTTAGCTTACTGCAAATTCATTTTATTTGTGTTTATAGCCACAACAAACTGCATCCATATTTAAAGTGAAGAATGCCTGTAGCTACCTGTAGCTCAGTTGTTTTTTTTTTTTTTTTTTTTTTTTGCTTAGATCATATCACGCTCAAGATATACCAATGATTAAATGGCAGTTGACACTGTTTAAACATTGTGCACATGAGGTTCTTCAACTGTCACTTAATTACTGTTTGCACAGGCCACCTGTCTTTTTCAGTGTTGTTTCTGTTTGTGGGAATTATGATTTTATTGCAGCCTTTTTGATAGTTAACTGCTCTACATATGGACCTTAACTTCCCAAAAACTGGGATTCTGCCCAGTCAGAGCATCTATTCAACAAAATTAAAAGTAAATAAATGAATACATAACATTATGAAAAAAAATAACAGAAAATCTGCTCTGTCTTATGGTAACTTTTCATATTCACTTTATAATATCTACAAGCCTAAGTCAATATTTGTATACCAGCAACATCATTACCCCTTCTGAATCTAAATTGATCTTACCCTAGTGGTCTCAGAATGATTTTGACATGCAGTATTTTTGTTCACACTAGCTTATTCTGTATGTCAAGAGGACAGAATGCTAATGTGGAGTTCATTGTCAAAGATTCTGACAACCACTAAATTTAAAGTCACTGCGGTGGTGCTGCTGCAGTAGCGTTGTCGCCTCACAGTAAGACGTTGTCTTGTTCGAGTCTCAGCTAGAGCGTCTTCTGTGTGGAGACATGCATGAATGGGCGTACCTTCGTTGAAGGTTGTGCATCAAGGCCGGCAACTCGGCATGTAAAAATCTACTGCCAATCATTAGCGGACCGGAGTTCCGCTGTGGCGATGCCTAACTGGGAAAAACCAAAAGACACAACAACAACAACTAAATTTAAAGTCAGGATTCTTACTGCTTTTAAGGTTAAGTATGTTAGAACATGGCTATCTAATTTTCACTTTTTTTTACCAATACCATCTTTTTTATGTATAGCACCAAGTATAATATTTTTGTCTGAAACTTTCTTTTTCTTTTCTTACTAAACATGTGACATTATAAAGGAGACATATTGCACATACCTAGGATGATGCAGAGCAGGCAATGTCAGTCATTCATACTGTGGGTCATGTGGGTACTGAAGCATAGCATCAGTGACCACTCAGTACTTGATTCACTGGGTAGAAGAACAAAACAAGTGAAAATCCTTTACTATAAATCATGGTGCTCAGGGAAAGGTAATTGTGATACCTAACCCAGAGGCATTCGCTTACTCTGTCAGCTGGTCTTGGATGTAAATCACACATCACCGACACTAAACTTATGTGTAAGCCACACCCAGGTTATTTATTATAGCTATAGCAGCACTGATAATGCCAATGAAAAAAAAAACATAAAAAACAAATGATGTGTAATCCCACCACCATGAGTGTTATGATTTTCTTCCTATCCTCCCCCAGGGTTGATTTCCTGTAGAGTATGGTCTATAATGTTTGTACATTTACTTCTGTACATGCATGTGGGACAGAGTGAGAGACAAACAGTGAAATGGACAGAAATACAGGGAAGGTACTGTGCCCAAAGAAAAGCTCAGTTTTCATTCTTTCAGTAACAGTTTTGTACTACTGATCATTGCCTCTCATCTTACTAATTTAATAACCTGCATTCCATTTAAAGCATGACACATCAAGCAGCATGCCATTGTTCAGACAGCATCGAACATCCGTGTCAGCAACGGTCTGCAAAAATTAAAGCATAACATCGACATAAGAAAGTAAAAACCTAAAAGGCTGAACCATCAGCATGTTGTAAAAGTGGCATGAAATTAAAAAAAAATTCCACAAGAATACTCAAAAAATGTCAAGCACATACTTGTCCTAAACCCATACTAAACACTGACTAAAGAAATAAATAATCACATACACTCCAGCAGTCCAGCATCCACCCAACTAAAAATGTAGAAATAAAAATCAATTGTGGTGAGCACAATACTGAACAGAAAGGCACTGCAACTAAAGGCAAAATGATAAGCTTCCTGTACATAGACTCAAACCCACAGTACTACCTTTGCTTGGTAATGATCACTGCTGTATTTCCATGCTTACAGTGTATTGCTGTTACTGGTAACTTTCATATCCTTGTATTGCAGGAGATTCATTTCATTAAATGTTTTGTTCTTGCCATAAATACTGTTATTCTGTATTGCAGTATTTACCTTGGCTGTGTGTGTAAGTATTAGCATCAGTGTTTGAAACACTTAGTAGCATTTGCCAATAGGCAATGGAATATTCAGAATTGTTTGTCTTTTTGGCTTTTCCTGGTTAGGGGTCATGTCGCCACATTGGAACTCTGGTGTGCTAATGATTGGCAGTAGATTTTTATGGTGCCAAGTTGCCAGCCCGACGCCCAACCTTCAGCAAAGGCATGCCCATTTACACATGTCTTTCGGAGGCCACTCAATCACAGGGAGGGCATGCAGACTCCAAACAGAAGGCATTCCAGCCAAGAATCGAACAGGAGAACCTCTTGTTGTGAGGCAACAACGCTACTGCTGTACCACCACGGCTTAGGCAATGGAATATTGAGAATAATGTTGCTAAAATATTATATGCTAGACAAACTAGGAATTGTCTGAGCCACAGCCTAAAGAATTTTTCTTTAAAAGAAAATGCAAGCATTTTTGTTTTTGTGACCTAAAAGTAAACACGATGGCATCATTAAAGAGAACAAGTAATTTCTTGCTTGAATCTTCTTAGGCTATAGCATATTAAAGCTTTAATCCTAGTTAGCATTTCTCAAACCATATATTTAAAGTGGCATGATACTCAATTAAAAACCATACAGAACTGTAATTTATTTATTGGAATGGCAAATATTTGTACCTGTAAGCCTTGGGATATTATGGACTAATTCACAAGCATTTTCATGTTAATATCTTTCTATATACTTTATTTGCAACTAGAAGAAGAAAGCAGTTTGATATGATAATGTAGCATCACAATATAGTGTGGATATTAAAAGATAAGTATAGTGTGGACAGTTTTTCTGGCTACCTGTAAAATTATATGGCATGTCATTTTGAATTGTATGAAACACTGGCCTGCGTATATTTAAGATGTTTTGAAGGTTGCATGATAATAATACTCCAAGGTACTTGTAATAACAAAGTACTAGATGTACACTGGCACTAGTTCCATGCATACTGCTCACTACTTCAGTGCTGCAGGAATCGGATGGCACAGCGGTGCAGCAGTTTGCATTGTCACCTCACAGCAAGAAGTTCTCCGGTTTGATTTTCAGCTGGGGTGCCTTCTGTACAGAATCTGCATGTCCTCTCTGCATTCATGTGGGTTCTCTCCAGGTGTTCCACTTTTCTCCCACAATATAAAGACATGCATCTGGTGCATTTCTTCCCGGGCCTCCACTGAAAATTGGTTCGTTCCAAGTCAGACTTTTCCGGTAAACAAATGTTAAATAATTAAATAAATAAATTGCCACATTTTGCAGCTCATCCATGTGGCATGCTATTGTATCAGTCCTTTAACAAGGACTAGAGGTAGTGTTTCCATAAGTTCACAGGTTCATAGGTGGTTACCAGGCTAGTAGGGCCTTATAAGCCCAACCATGTTATACCCTTGTTCCCTTATTGACTAAGTTGTGTGATCTATATTTGCAGCATGAGTCTATGATCAGCATCAACTGCTCTTAACCAAGTGGGGCATAGGTGACTCTTCTGGGGTAAATGTATGGTGTACCATCCAGTTGTCTAAGTTATGCTTAAACAAAGTCATTGAGGAGCTCTGTGTTACATGAATTGGGAGTTTGTTCCAGAGGAGTGTCAGTTCCTGGGAGACATATCTGTGCGTCTCCAGCATGTCCTGCTAATGTCACAGACTAGGTTAAGATCCCTAGAGTGATCAAATCTTGTCCTGTTTGACTTGCGGATGTGGAGCATTTCCTTTAGGGCAGGGTCCAAGACTGTTCTGTAGGCCAGGCACAAGTTACCTCTCAGTAGCCTATAAGATACAGAGTACAGTAACAGGGCCTTCAGTCTGTCCATATAGGTCATGTATTTAAGGCCCTGAATTTTCTTGGTGAGAAATCTCTGAGGTCTCTTCAGCTGCTGCAGGTGTTTAGTGAGGTACAAACAGAGGTGAGCTTTGTACTGTATTAATGGTTTAATGAGGGATGAGTACAGGGGAGTTATAACATCCTTAGCTCTGGATGCAATGCCCTTAGTTATGAGATGTGCAACACAGAAGGCCTTCCTTACCACTGCAGACACATGGTGATTGAAGTTAAGGTTCCTATCAACCTGTGTTCACAATTATCTCACCACAGGGTTTGAGCTAAGGGGGGGGTATTGTTAATATTGTAATTTGCATGTACTTCCCCTTTGCTGAAAGGATTGATAACAATTTTTTTTCTTTAGCTTAAGTCCATGGCTTTGGCACCAGTCTTTTGTCTGGTTAAGCCCTTTTTTGTAGTGTTTCAACATCCTTAGAGGGCTCAGTTATTGCACCCACTTTGCAGTCATTGGCAAACTTGATAAGCCACAGACCATCTATTTTCTCCTGGACTTCTGAGAAATAGATTCCAAACAGTAGGGGGCCCAGCACAGATCCTTGTGGTAACTGGTCCACTGGTAGAAGTGGAATCCCCGACTGTATACGTTCTGTCGGTGAGCCAGTTGGCTACACGTCTAGTGATACACAATGCTGAAAACTCTGCTGGAAAGCACTCGAACCTCAATAAAATAAATATAAACATATAAAATGAACTTTAGTAGTCAAAATATATTTTGATTATTAAAGTTCGTTTTATATGTTTTTGAGCTTTGAGTGTTCACAGACAGAGTTTTCAGCATTGTTTATTAATTTGGTTTGTTTGTTGCTCAGTTACCTGTCTAGTGACACATGGGTTAATTCCTGGCTGGGTGAGTATATCAATGATGCCTGAGTGGAGATTTTGTCAAAAGTCTTGGCTAAGTTAAAATAGGCTGTGTGTATTGTTTTGCCTTCATCCAGGGCTTTGGTGACATACTTGAAGAAGTCCACCAGGTTTAATAAGCATGATTTTTTATGAAAATTTGACTGCTTTCATGTAATATTTGTAATTTTTTAACAACTTTTTATTAAACTACACGGATTTAACTGCAGTTGTCAATTTTTGTTTTTTCCTAGTTTGGTTTTGGTTTATCGTTTCAATTTTTTATTGTAATTTGTGACTTGCTTATATTTCGGAGCTTTTCTCCCCGGGCCTCCACTGAAAATGTACCCAGTCCAGCTGGATTTTCCAGGTTAACAAATGTAAAATAAAATAAATGTAAAATAAAATAAATAATAAATAAATAATGATCTACCCTTAATGAAGCCAAATTGGGTCGGGTCAAGAGTTTGAAAGTCATATATGTCTTTGTTGATAAGATAAGGTCTATGATGATTCTTTCCATGGACTTGCAGGTAACACTGGTTAGAAGTATGGGCCTATAGTTCCACTAACGTTTAATTAGGTGTCTGGTTAATAATCTAGGGAAATTGAAAAGGTGGCCCAGTGCAGCGGTCCTCCTTAGATTTTTATAAAGCGCCATGTTATTACAGTAAAAGATGTTTTTTTTTTTCAGAAGGAATGCTAGTTTGAGTCATTGATTGCCCTGTATTTCAGTGAGAAAAACGGGGATTTCTCAGACAGAATTCACTGTATTGTCTAAGAGGAAATGGATGACAGGAGTTCTTTGGGTTTCACTGCCTTCTGTTCTGCTACTATACATATCAACACACACACACACACACACACACACACACACACACACACACACACACAGACACACACAGACACACACAGACACACACACACGCACACACACACACACACGCACACACGCGCACACACACACACACACACACACACACACACACACACACGCACACACGCACACACGCACACACACACACACACACACACACACACACACACACACACACACACCTTTGAGAAAGGCTTGTACTATTATTGCTTACTGACAGACCTGAAGATCTGCATGCTGCAGTTACTTCAGCATTTCTTTTATCTCTTGAAATACTGAGTAGGTGGAGGAATGAACACTAACTTGCTAGATCTTGTGGTCTACATGAGTTTCTACTGCAACTGAAGTAAAATGTTTATGATCATTTGGGATGAAACTTCATAAAATGGTTATGGAAATCAGATAGCTTTTTTGTTGTTTAATGCCCTAAGATGATTTGCAGCATACCTTTCCACACAAACTGATACAGTTTAGATATAGCATTACCTACAGTTTAGTTTCTTTACTGTTTTAACAATTAAGGAAGGTACACAGAGAAATATTGTTCTAAATAAGCTGAAAAGGTTTTTGCATGTACATTGCTTATTTACTAGCATTTGTTGACTGGGAAAGTCCTACTGAGCAGTGCCCTTTTTCTGCACAGATCCAGGGAGAAAAGCTCCATTATTCAGATATCCTTGACACAGTTACATCATTTGCAAACAGCTTTGATTAAAGATAAGAGTTATATGGGTTGTATATGATTTTTTTTTAATACAAGGAGGTATATGCAGTGCACTATCATCAGTATGCATGGATTATCAGGTTTTATGTAAGAATACTTGTTACGATAAATCTAGGACATATGAAGATAAGATTAAGAGTTAGAGCGGAGGGCAGGTGGGGCAAGGAAAACAAAGGAGATTAGATTATAGAGGAAGGTGTAGTTGTGATAATAGTACATTAAACTTTGTGCAGGAGAGTGTTATGGCACAAATTCATACAGCAATATTAATACTAGTTTAACTGGGGGAGGGGGGACAGGTGCAGAGACATTTATTTATTAGGTGTTGCATCAACTGGCATTTAAAGTCTTTGAGACTGCAGACTATTTTTAAGTGAAGTAGGATTGTATTCCAGCTATTAGCAATGCAGTATGAATTCAGGGAGTATCCTGCATTGTTAGGTTTCGTTATGGAAAGTAATTATAACAGGAATGCTGGCTGTAGAGTATCTTGTGATTTTTTTCACCAAGCTAACTGAATTTACAGTATGTTACAACTGTTTCTTATAAGCGTGTAAAGAAAATCATGAAAACTGAAAATCAAAAATCTGAACCATAGTCCACCAATCATTACATAGTCAATAATGTCTGATTTGTTTTATCAGACACTGACTGCTGGTAGTTTCTTAAAAGGGAGGCTAAAACATCTGACCCTTGATACAAAATACTTCTTCTTCTTTTGGCTTTTTCCCAGTTAGGGGTCGCCACAGCGGATCATCTGTCTGCTCATTACTGGCAGTGGAGTTTTAAGGGGTCGAGTTGCCAGCCCGGCACCCAACCTTCCGCAGAAGGCACACACACGCACACACTCACAGCTAGGGCCAATTTAGAGTGTCCAATCCACCTACTGCATTACAAATCAAATTTTCAAGCTGCAGGGACAGTGATGTACATGGAACATGATTATTCAGAATGAACTTTAAAGAGCCATTCTCAATTTGTTGATGTAAAGGACTAAAGTGTAAGCTACTGATTGTTGCAATCTTGCAACATTAAGGATTTAGTTGCTTTACACTCCCTAATCCACAAACTGCTGCACCAAAACTCTTCTTTCCTTTCCAGTTGACTGTGTCATTCTCCACACAATGTATTTCCATCTCTAGTCCTGCATTAACTCCATGGAACTAGCTTCAATGTACAGATCACAGTTCCTCTGTACTAGACCCCATATTTTGGGAATACCCGCCATCCTGCAGTAAAGATATCGTTGTCTACTGCAGATTCCAAGCAGAACTCAAAATAATTCTTTCTAAGGAAGCAAAGTGTAACTACCTCCCATCGGCTGGGATACTTCTTGCTGGACTCCGTTCATTCTCCTTCCTGTCTTCTTCCACATCTGAGTTGTTTAACAGTAATCTTCAGGACCCTAGTTTGTCCTTATCTTTCCCACTTCTACCCTCTTCTCCCACATTCACCCTTGTCTAAACAGTTGTACTGACTTTGCTTGTATATAAACAATCTCTTTGTTCACATACTAATTTACTCTGACCTGGGTGCTCATTTTTTAACTGGTTTGTACCTTTCTTGTATTACTTGCATTTAGGCCTTCCTTCATAATTTATTACCTGCTTCTACACCATATTTTTACTTGTATTCATTTAAATACTACTTTGCTTGCATCTGTAAATTTGTACCTTGCAAAAAGCAAGCTGTAAAAGTATCCATGTTAATCATTGCTCTACACCAGGTAACTATTTCTGAGAAAATAAAGGCATTGCCAGCGAGTCTGGTGTGTGGTTAAAAAGTGGATCAAAAAGAAAGGCAATAACTGAAATAAAATTCATTAACACAGCTGGTTAAGTGGAAGAAGAATGACAGGAAAAATCTAGTTGGAGATGAATGTCCCATTTAAAATACTGACATCTTTTGCAAGAAGGTTTGACAGATTGGGATGTTCACCATGAACTATTAGCCTGAGGTAACCAAAGGACTGTTACCCTTTCTGTATTCGGTGAGACTGGGCAGTAAAAAGACCAAAGCAATAATGTCCAAATAGAGGGAGGAAAAGTTTGTTTAAACTGAGTTCTTTATTGAACCTACCTTAAAGGTGACTTACCTCTCCCTAGTGGTCTGAGACAAATGATGTTGTAAACAAGACTGGACAGTAAAGAGACAGATGATGATAAATCCCAAATGGGGGCTAAAGTTTGATTAAACTATACCCTTCACTGAATGTACCATAAAAGTAAGAATTTTCTGTGGTGCTGCGGTAGCGTTGTCGCCTCACAGCAAGACGTTGTCCCGTTTGATTCTCAGCTAGAGCGTCTTCTCTGTGGAGGCATACATGAATGGGCATGCCTTCGTTGAAGGTTGTGCGTCAGGGCTGGTAACTCGGCACATAAAAATCCACTACCAAATATTAGCGGACCGGAGTTCCGCTGTGGCGACCCCTAACCGGGGTAAGCCGAAAGGCACAACATATGCTGTTTTTCCAAAACTGAATCTGTTCACTTTGAATAAAATAAGATTTGTAAGTGATGTCTTTTAGATTCAAATGAATGTTTCATAGAAAATGAACATTAGGGATGTGGTGGTTTAACGGCTATAATTTAATGATAATTTAAGGGAAAAACATGATATCACCTCCATTTGAAAAGCAGATATAAAATAACTTGTAGGAAGTTTAACCATGTATGTACAGGAATGCAATGTTTGTTTGTGTCTTTCGGCTTTTCCCGGTTAGGGGTCGCCACAGCGGAACTACGGTCCGCTAATGATTGGCAGTAGAGTTTTACGTGCTGGCTTGCTGGGCCTAACGCACAACCTTCAACGAAGGAACGCCCGTTCACGCATGTCACCACACAGAAGATGCTCTAACTGAGAATCGAATGGGCAACGTCTAACTGTGAGGCGACAACGCTACTGCAGCACCACCACAATGTAATCCAGGTAAAAGATATTGAGTCATACTGAGTATCTGGAGATCAAAAAGAAACTTATTAGAATGTTATGAACTACTGATGATAATTTATTTTCAAATTCTGTAATTGTACACATGATTGAGTCTGAAAAATGTTGTAAAAGTATGGGATCACTTAAATATGAAATGATTGCAGTTTAATCTGTAACAAATTGCTTCAACGTAATTCTACATGCTGAGAAATGTTTCTGTTAATAAAATTGGATTATATAAGAAACCCAAAACCACACATAGTGGTTAAAACACTTGCTTAGGTGTGCCAAAGATAAAACTGCATAACCACAAATGACAGAAAAGGTGTTTAATAAACCATAAATAAAATGAAAGGTCAAGCACGCTCGTCCCTTCCAAAATGGGACTTCATCAGAACCATTTGAAGCAAATAAAGAAGAATTTTTTAAACAAAGCATTTAAAACCATGTGACACATCACTCAATTAAAACCTTCTCCTTAAAGCTGTAAAACATCTTAGAAAAGTTGTTGTTTGTCTTTTCGGCTTTTCCCAGTTAGGGGTCGCCACAGCGGAACTCCGGTCCGCTCATGATTGGCAGTAGATTTTTTTTTTTAGGGTGCCGAGTTGCCAGCTCGATGCCCAACCTTCAGCGAAGGCATGCACATCTTAGAAAAGTACACTTACCAAAACAGCTGAGGTAAAAATCAATTAATAGAGCTAAAAACTAAACCTATGTAAGCAGCTTTTACAAAAAAATAAGCTGTGGTTCTGCAGCTTTATCTTTAGACACCTACGCAAGTGTTTTACCAACTATATGTGCCTTTGGGTTTCTTAGCTTCACTTTTTGGCTGCCTAGATTTAAGCTGTTTTTGGTTACAAAAATGGATTATATGTTGTGTCAGTTGGGGTTTTAAGGCCATTGTATTATAGCAATAACCCACGCCTGGGTGTGGGTAATGCTGGATTTACCCACGGTTGGCGTGGTTTGGTCCCGAGGGTGAAGCCCGAGGGACCAAACAAAGACAACTGTGGGTAAATACAGCATTACCCACACCCAGAAGTGGGTTATTGCTATTATACCATGACATTATTTAAGAAAAGAAACTATTACTTTTCTTAAATAATGGCATAGTATAATGCCTGTTTGCTGCCCTTCTGCAGATGTCTGGCATCCGCGGCAGTTCTGATGTACTGCATGCCTGCGCAGTACATCAGAGCTGAGCAAAACGGAGAAAGCAAGATCTCCGTTGCTTTTTTTGTAGTGTTTCGCTATGTTTAATGGGTTTAACATAGCGAGACAGCTTTAAAATAAGCAACGGAGATGTCCGTTGCTTATTTTAAAACTGTCTCGCTATGTTAAACTCATTTAACATAGCGAAACACTAAAAAAAAGCAACGGAGATCTTGCTTTCTCCGTTGCCTTTTTTAAAACCTGTCTCGCTATGTTAAATGGGTTTAGCATAGTGAGACAGCTTTAAAATAAGCAACAGAGATTTCTGTCGCTTATTTTAAAGCTGTCTCGCTATGTTAAACCCATTTAACATAGTGAGACAGTGTTTTAAAAAGAGAGTTATACTAATGGAAAAAAGTCCGGGTGACCGGACCTTTTTCCATTAGTATAACTCGATTTACAACGGGCACGCTGGCCAATCAGCGTGCACGTTTTGGAATAATAATGGGGGGTCATGGTATAATATAGCAATAACCCACGCCTGGGTGTGGGTAATGCTGGATTTACCCACGGTTGGCATGGTTTGGTCACAAGGGCATTGCTTTTTTAAAGCTGTCTCGCTATGTTAAACCCATTTAACATAGCGAAACAGTTTGTAAAAAGCAACGGAGAAAGCAAGATCTCCGTTGCTTTTTACAAACTGTCTCGCTATGTTAAATGAGTTTAACATAGCGAAACAGCATTAAAAAAAGCAACAGAGAATGTCCGTTGCTTTTTTTAATGCTGTCTCGCTATGTTAAACGAGTTTAACATAGCGAGACAGTATGAAGCAATGGAGATCTTGCGTTCTCCGTTGCTGTAAAAAAAAAAAAGAGTTATAGTAATGAAAAAAGTCCGGGCGACCGGACCTTTTTCCATTACTATAACTCTGATTTACAACGTGCACGCTGAACAATCAGCATGCACATTTTTTGAATATTAATGGGGGGTCATTGTATAATATTGTTTTTTACCCACTTGAAGTAATAAAGAAAGAAGAGGGTACCTGTGGTGTTACAGTATTAAAATGAATCAAAAGCTGCATATAAATATAGAAACTGACAAATATCATGCAGTAAAACAGAAAAACAACTTGAAATAGTTAAAGATAAAGGTGGGCTGCTGAAGGGTAGTAAACTTGAATGACACAGTGGTGGGAACCATGAAGCAGAAGAAAGTATATCTATTTAATGTTGGCCTTGGCCTTCTGAATACTGACTGGTAGTGTGGAAAGAGTAAGCTGTAAAATGGTGGCCATTCATTTGGGTTGAGTAACAATATGTGTAAAACATTTCACTATGTCACACTTCATGCTTAATAGACTAATTAACTTTAAAGAACTTGCTAAGTAAGGCACTAATGAATTCCTCCCTCATGATGGGAAGCTGAATGGGGTTGGATGGAAGCATATGTTCAAAGAGGGGCATATAACTGGTTGAAGAGTATATATATATATATATATATATATATATATATATATATATATATATATATATATATATATATATATATATATATATATATGTGTGTGTGTGTGTTTGTGTGTGTGTGTAATAATATTTGGTTACTGGATGGCATTCTTGGTGAGCTTGAATGAGATGTACAGCATACAGTGTCCTAGGGTAGTATAACCATTAAAGCTTGTTTGTTTCAGTAGTTGAGTGCATGAAAAAAGTAGGAGTGAAGCACCATGAATGGAAAAGAGACAACTTAACACAGCAATCACATGACTACATGTGCTAAGTATTAAGGGACTGGAAAGTGGCACATATCAAAAGAATTAAGCTTTCATTTTGCTTAGATAGGCTTTTAAACAGCAGTTCATTATATATTATGAAAAACAGTTGAATTATTATAAAAAATTAAAAGCGCTACACCCTCACAAACTCCGCTTGAGTACCTTGTTCCCCGTTGGCCCTTTTTTTCAATTATAAAGGAATTCCCAATACTATTCTAGCATGTCCAAAGGTCAGTTGTCAGTCTCCTCTCCGGTCCAGCTGGTAAATTTGGGAATCTTGAGGCAATTTTACAACTGCCTCATGTACACAGACAACCTTCTCCTCCTCCCAACAAATTCCAACACATGTGAGAGATGCAACCATATAGCCAAACTGGAGGCTAAGCTCTCTCAACTCAGTACTGGCGTAACCAGTCAGGAGGAAAAGGAAACCACACTCACTACAATTCCAGTCTCACATAGACCTACCATGACAGCAAACCAAACACATAAACACACAAAAACATACTCGGAGGCTATAAATAAAAATCTGCCTAAGCAGCAGAGACCTCCAAAGCAGACACCCAAGCAACCGCTACCCCAAAACAAAACACGTGCAACACATAGCTCACAAAGCCAGTGTGCCGAACAGTCACAGCCCTTAAGGCTAAACAACACACCTGATACACTTGTAATAGGTGACTCTGTCATCAGACACACTGACGTCCCGCTCACCAGGCTGAACAAGGAGAATGTCACGGTGAGCTGCCTGTCGGGCACTAGGATCCGCCACATAACACAAGCATTCAGGTCACTCCAAGGCAAGTACAAATATGACTCAGTCATTGTCCATGCTGGTGTGAATGACCTGAGACGTACCTCCCTGGAATACATGAAAAGAGACATAGAGGAGCTCTCTGAGCATGTAGCCCAGGCCGGTATGACCCTGACCTTGAGTAGCATCTTACCCTCACCATGAATGATGCCACAATATGAAGACAAGATGATCAATTTCAACAATTGGCTTAAGTATTTGTGTCATTCAAAGGGGATCCAATGCCTGTCAGCCTGGGATGACATGCTCGATCAGCCACGATGCTTCGCTAGGGACGGCTTGCACCTATCACCCCTGGGCTTTTGGATATTGGCAAAGGCTCTTACTACCCCCATAGTGCCTTTTTTAGGCAAGGCTCAAAAGACAAACCCACCTCCATAGGTATCACAAGGGATAAGAAACTAAGAGTAATGCTACTCAACGCCAGAAGTCTAAACCTCAAGATGCATGCACTCGAAACTCTCCTTAGCATGGAGAACATCAATATCTGTGCAGTAACAGAAACCTGGTTCAAGGCTCCCGAGAGCACCCCAGCACTACCAGGTTATACCTCATGCCATGCTTTTCGGCCCCAAAACTTGGACCGAACCACAAAAGGAGGGGAGTATCAATATTCATCAAAGATACCCACACCTCCAGGTTGGTGGCACAGCACAAAGCATCAGAGACTATCCATGTGCAACTAACAGTGGGTAAAACTGCCTTCCAGTTTATAGCCTGCTACAGACCACCCTCCCAAACCCAGGAACTCCACTCGGCCTTCCTGAGAACACTGGAAAATATGAAGGTCTCTCCAAACACCATTATATTGGGCGACTTCAACTACGCAAACATAGACTGGGAGCATTACTCTAGCTCCAACACCCTAGCCCAAAGGTTCCTAGAATTTATAAACTCAAATGCTATGGAACAACTTGTTACCACTCCCACAAGAGTGGAAAACATACTGGACCTGATCATCACCAACATGTGGACTCTATGCTCCAGACCAGAAGTGTATCCCTCACTGGTAAGATCAGACCATAAACTAATCTCACTGGATATTCACATCCCGACCCCAACCCCTGCCCAGAAAACCATAGTGAAAAACTTCTCTAAAGCAAATTTCACACTCCTCAAAACCAAGGTGGAATCCTTCAAAGCCCCTGGGCCTGTGGAAAATACGGCCCAGACCGCAGAATCCTTTATAAATGCATTCTATGAACACCTTCAGGAATGCATGGATCATGCAATCCCAAATAAAACCAAGACCCAATCCTCCAAAGGCAGACGTTCTGTCTGGTGGACCCCAGCCATAAACAAACTATACAATAGAAGGAGGAAGCTACTACATGATAGAGCAAAATCCCAAAAAGGGAAGGCATCTCTGATCAGTATTAGCAAAAAACTACGGGCACTCATAAAATCGTCTAAGGCCAGCTTCGAGAGAAATATTGCACAGGACACTAAGGATAATCACAAGGCTTTCTTTAGTTATATTAGGAACCTGGGTGGGAATTCCCAGATATGCTCAGAATTAGTCCAAAATGACAAAATATACACCGAACCCACAGATATTGCCAGCATCCTAGCTGACAGGTTCAGCGCAAGCTCCCCCCCCCCACCAAAAGGGCAAATATCTATCCCAGCAGAGTGCTGCCCGCCTGACATCTCAGATGCTCAGGTAAGAGCTGCCCTCTCCAAAGCAAAAAGCACAACATCAGTGGGACCAGATGGTGTCCCGGGCTGCGTCCTACATGAACTCCAAGAAGAGCTAAACCCAAACATAAAACTACTGTTCAATCTCAGCCTTACTACAGGATATGTACCCAAAGAGTGGCGTACAGCAATGGTGGTCCCTCTCCACAAAGGTGGTGCCTCAATGGATCCTGGAAACTATCGCCCCATAAGCCTGACTAGCTTGGTCTGCAAAGCTATGGAAAGGATCATCATGGACCTTATAAATAAAGATATTGGGGACCTACAGACACTGGATCCTACCCAATTTGGCTTTGTTAAGGGCATATCCTGCCTCTTAAACCTGGTTGATTTCTTTGAAACAGTCACCAAGGCCATTGACGAGGGGAAGGTGGTCCACACAGCCTACCTGGACCTTGCAAAAGCCTTCGATACAATACCCCACTCGGGCATTATAGATAAGCTCACCAGCTTAAATATAAACTCCTATGTCACTAGATGGGTTGCAAACTGGCTCAGGGACAGAACCCACATGGTTAGAATTGCTGGAGCCATGTCAGACTCCAAACCAGTTACAAGTGGCGTCCCACAAGGCTCAGTCCTGGGACCTCTCTTGTTCGGTATATATTTCTCAGAGGTACAGGCCAACACGGAAGGACTGTGGCTGACCAAGTTCGCAGATAACTGCAAACTGGGTGCCATAATCGACTCTCCAGCCGACACAAGCATCCTCCAAAAGGGCCTCATAGAAACAGGCAACTGGTGCCAGAGCCATGGCCTCAAGCTAAACGCCAAAAAGTGTATAGTCATCCCCTTTGGCAAAAACAAAGTGCCCACAAATTACCACATAAGTGGTAATCTATTAATCTGGAAGAAGTAATTAGGGACCTGGGGACCCAAGTTGATAGCAATCTCTCATTTGACAACCACGTGGCCAAAGTGGTTAGAAAAACATTTTATATAGCCCACCTAATCATGAAGGGATTCACATCTAGATCAGGGGAGGTCATCGTGCCTCTTTACTCATCCCTCATCAGGCCCATAATTGAGTACAATGCCCCTTTTGGGATGTACCTTACCAGATACCTGCAGCAACTGGAAAGACCCCAAAAGTACTTCACCAAGAGGATCAAAGGGCTCAAACAGATGCCATATGCTGTCCGGTTAAAAAAACTCCAGCTCTACTCAGTGGCATACCGCCTGCTCAGAGGCGATCTGTGCCAGACGTATAAAGCCATGTCCAACCCAGAATTAATGGACATGCTGCACCTCAGAAAATCCAAATCCCATCGAGCTACGCGCTCGAGAGACTTGAACCTCAGCACTGAAATAAATAGGACATGCTGGAGGGACAGATTCATAACCCAGAGGCTCCCTTCACTCTGGAATAAAATCCCAGTCCAGGTTAGGCAGAGTCCCTCACTGACTCTCTTCAAGAGGAATCTTGATGAGTGGATGGGGGATGGTAGGTTTACCCCGGGTATCACTTCTGTGTCACTGTTAGACAGAGGCACAGTATACTAACCTCGAAAAAGGGCATAGCAAAATTAATTTAAAATGGGTGGCGAAAGCCAAACACACTCTGGCTAGGCTTATAAATGCCCTAGGGCAGATAGCCTAGCATGAACCTATGAACCTATGAACCTAAGAGAATGTGAAATATTTTAAAATGAAAATGTACACTAGAATCCACGTTGTTAAACTACAGAATACATTTAATTTTGATATTTATGGAAGAAAGACTGCATCTGGATATGTGTTTTGCTGTTGTCCTTGTTTCAATCACAACAATAAAACTAAAAAAAAAAAAAAACTATTCTTGTGATTTTTTTTTCTTTGTAGACATAGTAAGCTCAGGAATGTGTCATTGAGTCAAAGCCTGTTTCACTGAATGCATCTTCAAGAGTTTTCGGCAAATGTTTTTGTATATGGCAGAAGTGTTGTTGGTCTTTTGACATGAATCCATTTACTTCATGTTATGTGTTCTAGTATGAATGGACAAAATTGAATGAAACATTTTTAATATATATATATATATATATATATATATATATATATATATATATATATATATATATATATATATATATCTGCATGTGTGTACTAACTGTGCAGTTGCATCAACTCAAAGAAGGTGTAAATTCCCCTGGAAAGAACATCACTTCTGCCAGAAGTCACTGATACTAATTTCCAGGGGCGAACTCTGTTAGTGAATGAGCTGAACCTCAAGCAAGTAAAGCTTGAAAATTCAATTTTCATCCACCAGTACGGTAATGCATCTTATGTCTTGTTGATATCAGTGGTTCTTTTAAGTACTTTTAAGCAGACTGGAAATGGTAATGTGTACTGACGTTTAGTTAATGCAAGCAGTAAGTTTACATTATGATTCATCATTATTATTGTATTTGTATTAACTTTTGTGTGAAAATGGTGTAGTATAACCAAAACACGACCTATTTACCGCATGTTAAAAAAAATTATAATTTCATTAAAGATCTCTTTCTGAATGACTGACGTTTTCCTACTTATATGTGGTGCTTCTATTAAATGCATTTGGAGATGCTTACTTTTTGTTCTGTGAGTGATGAATCAAAGTATTCACTATCCTTTTGTCACTTTAACTGTCCCCTATGTCCATAGCCGGCCTTAGGCATAGGCCAGCTAGGCCACCGCCTAGGGCACCGCTCTAGCAGGGGCGCTTTTTCAGTATTTATTTGATGTAGGTAGATGAGGATGGGGGCACCGGGTGGTGTGGTGGGGGTGCCGTGGAGCCCTTTTGCCTAGGGCACCAGTTGACCTAAGGCCGCTCCTGTATGTCCATGCTCCTTCATTTTATTTACTCCCACTGTTGTTCACTTACTTTCTTACAGAGTCATTTATCTTTCGTGATAACTGATTAGAAAGTTGCACCCTCCACTTAAGCCTTTGTTTCTCTTTCCTGCTTCCTTATGTTTAACTGGTGCTTTTTTGCGACTTATTATTTCTGTATTTCCTCATACTTTGTGAATGCTGCCTGTTTTCCCACACTCTTTGAAGATGTCTCCTATCTGAGAACCATTGATTCTACCCTTCTTTCTGATTTGTATGTAATTGCTCCTGTCATGTTGTGTGCTCATTAACCTTTCCTACCAGTTTTATTACTATTTGATACATTTATCTGTTTTTCTGGCTCTGTAGTATTGTACATTAACAGCTTGTCAGTCATTGAATTGCTAAAGAAGATGCTTATAATAGAGACAAAGAGGTAGTGAGGTAACTGAGACGACCTGGGAGCTGAATACAGGAAGAGCGGTAGAGAGGTAACTGAGAAGAAGTGAGAGACGATTTGTAGGGAGCACTGTGTGAACAGGTCAGTAAGCTAGAAGTTAAGATACATCAAGATGAGATGAAGTTTTTCATTAGTCTGAAGCTTTTAATTTGCGTAAGGATTACAGTCTAGCATGGCTCATCTAACCCAGGGCGTTCTATTTACTGGAAAACATCAAAAAGTTCAATAATGTTGCCAAATGTTGCCAGACTCAAATCACATTCAGATTTTAAAGACAAGCCCTCACTTGTGCATCAGTATGTTTACGTACACACACACACACACTCACACACACACACACACACACACACACACACACACACACACACACACACACACAAACACACACATGCGTATGCGCGCACAGTCATGCACTCATGCACACAAAGAAGGTTCACAATGTCGTGCAAAAATCATTAAATGGAGCTGTAGACAGAATAGCTATGTGTCTGTTGGGATTCTTGTCCATAAATGAGTTTCCAGCATTGTTTAGTTTATAAATAGCATTATTTTTTTTTAATTTTGTAGAGCATTTCATTAGTTTAGTATTTACAAATATTACCTTACTAAATGTTTTTCTGTATCTAATACTTTGTATGCTGTTTCCTTTTGTGGTGCTTTTCCCCCAAGGCCTCTGCTGAAAAGGGGTACTTCACCCAGTTGGACTTTCTCAGTCATCAAATGCAATTTATTTCATTGTGTGTTCAGATCCATTTGAGAATTTTGGCTCCAAATAATGCAAATAATGCAAATTATAGTAATGCAACCCTTGTCCTGAATTTTTTCTTGGAAAGAAGGTATATGAATAAATATGTACATGTGGACATACATACATAAAATGTCTGTTTTTCCACTTCCATAGTAATCTATTCAGAACTGTCTGTAAATTAATGTTTTTTTTTTTTTTTCTGGTTTACATGTAACTTTATTAGCTACTCTTTAGAGCTCCCACCATGTTTTACATTAAAAACTATCTGCTTTGTGTGATAATGTAGAGTGTAGTATCTAACCACGGTCAAAGAAAGCAACAAAAATTAAACAGTTGAATACTTAGAAACAATGTCGCTTTTAGTTAATCACTTTAATACCTCTTCTAGATGGTTAGATAGTAGGGACCACTGAACTTCAGTGTAAAAGAGAATTATATGTCATGCTAAGTTTAAATTAATCCACTGCAGCAGCATATGGCATTGATTATTTATTTATAGCATAAAAGCATACTGTGCTTGATTTAAAAGAAATGTAAACAGCAAAGCATAGTTAATCTGTAAGGAAAACAGAGCAGCACATATAGCAGAATTAAAATTGGAACTGCTTGTTTCTTATTTATTAATACATCTGCATTATTCATTTGTTTTAATTTCTTAAGGGTTTTTATTTATTTTTATTTGTTTGTTCATGTATTTGTTAAGTAGAGCACTGTGCTATGTTGATCTTTTCAGGTTCTGCCCAGGGTTACAGTAGTTGAAGGCAACATTGATTTTTATACAGTCATGGCAGCTGAGTGTTTAGACAAGTCTACATGCTGTCTATACTAGAATTAACAATGTTGCTGGGATAACAAAATTGCTACATAAAGTGTAACTGTTTCCAAAATATATACAGTAGTAGCTGCAGTCTGGTTTTAAGGGGTAACTCTTATAGTGGGGTGAGAAGGTGAGTGAAAGCTATAGAAGATAGATGTGGGTATGGAGTATCGGCAAGGAGAGATGGACAGAGTGGTAGTAATAGTTATAGCAATGGTCTAGTATGAGGTGTAGTATAGGAAAATGGACAGATGCAAGGAGTGTTTGGTAATAAGGAACACACTTAAGAATTTTGAGCAGAAACGTAGTTTGGAGGTCTGAGCAAAAATGTGAGAAATTTATTGGTAGAGAAGAGGTGACTTAGGGTGAGGGTCGAGGAAGTACTGTCATTTCTATGTTTATTTATGTCAGATAATGAGAGTGGTCATGGACCTAGGGTATACCCCCAATGAGGAAGAACATGCACTGTGCTTCTTTAAATAGGAGATTTATTTTAGCTCTAAATTAAATTTTTAATAGGTTGTGATAGATTTTATTTGTGGTAGTAGCAGTTTCCATAGTTTCTGAGTTAACCAAAGAAAGAGTATTCTGTGGGGATCACTTTATTCTCGGTTGTTTGTAGTCTATAGAGGGATCTCACCTTGTAGGGGCCGATCTTAATGATTGTATTTAGCCAAAAAAGGGCAAATAGTTTAAATTGGTAGGTTTATGGACTAGGGATACTAGCAATCATAGTGTAGATCTTTGATTGGGAGACACTTAGCCTTTGAAACACACAGCAGTGATGTTCTGAGGAGTTGGAGTTATAAATCTGTATATACTATTTGAGGTAGTTTGTAAAGTAGCTATGTTCTTTTAGGAGGATTCTGCAATGACTGGAAGTCTATATTATAATTGAGGAACGTAGGCCCTTTGCCTGTAGTGGATCTCCATTCAGGACAGAGAATGTAGATGATGCTTTTAACCAGAAAAAGAGTTTGCTTAATTTGTTTTTAGTTATTTGTGTATGGTGTTGGAAGCTGAGGTTTGAGTCGTCATATTCCTACTTATCTATTTTGCTGGATAGTTGCAACAGGATCTTGTTTTTTGAGAAAAAAAGATCAGCTGTTTGATATCTCGCCTAATGGTAATTGTGTTTCAAACACCATGGACTTGGTCATTTTGGTGCTGAAAATTAGTTTACATTCATGGAGCTAGTATGTAAGCATATCAAGATCTTTTCCTATGTCATGTCTTATGTTTGTTGGGGATGGACTTGACCTTGTCATCCGTGAAAGAACTGTGGGGAGGAGGGAAGATCTGTGGGTAGTTTACTAATGAACATGAAGCTTGTGTACGAGGAAGCACTGATCCCAGTGGGGCACCTTTGAGCAGTGGAACATTAGGAGAAGTAGTGGTCCCACTTTGTAATTTGTAATGTCTGCCTGTCTGTTAGAAGAGACCCAAACCACTGTAAAGTCTGGGTACAGATGCCTGCAGACTGACTAAAGGCCCTGTTGTCCCTTTACTTCATGTCATACAGTTTATTGAGCGGTGACTTAAGCCTGATCTACAAGGCATTCTCTGGTCCAGCCCTGATGAAAATGTTACATATTCTCAAGAAAAATTATATGAGCGTTATGCATTCCATGGACTCAAACCTTAATTGTAGCTCTAACATAACTTGATGGACAGACAGATTGTTATTCCAAAGCCTACCTCATCTATGGAATAAACTTCCCATTTTTGTGTAATAAAGCCCATCCCTCACTCTCTTGAAAATTAATTTGGATAAAAAGACGGGGAACCATAATTTCTCCTGGGGTACTGCTCATGTCCTTTATGGACAGAGGTAATCTGTAAAATGACTCAGGACTCCAACACCCAAGGACTCACTACCCTGTTACTACCCATTCCATATAAGGGGAATTAATATATAATGTTGTCATATCTTGGATATTATTGGCTAGGCTTGTAAAGAAAGGCTCTTGTGCCATTAGCCTAGTAATCACTGATGAACCTTTAAGGAATTTAATTGGAGAGGTTGGTCTGCTAATTCAAAGATCTTTGTAATGTGTATGCGTAGAGTGTGCATTCATAAGTAAATCCCTAGGCATGTAATCCAGGAAACCATTAAAGAGCATAGTCCAAATTCTTAATTGCCCAAAGCACCATCCCCATTAAGTGACTTGTTCAAGGTTACCTAATAGGCAAATGAAGGTGGGAGGTTTCAAACTCTGTACCCTTAGTACAGGAAGCAGCTCATTAACATGTCAGAGCTTTAGTCCTCTGTGCTGTTAGATGGTCTTTGTTCAGGGTACTGTTACAGCATCTGTGAGGGTGTAAAGAGGAGGCATTGAGTTTCTGATTGCCCAGATACTATGCTGATGCTGGGGGTGGGTTGGGGGAAGGATTCTAGCAGGTTTGCATATATTTGACTAGATGATTGTATATGATTTTTTCTAAGGTTTTTCTCTATATTTTTAGTACAGACATTAGGTGAAACTCATTGGCTTTGGCTGACGTACATGTTTTAGGAACAGGTTTAACTATTGCTGTTTTCCTTTGTTCACATTCTTAGTGAGGCAGGGCTTGTACAGACATTCTAGTGGCTAGGGGACATATTCATGACAAAGAGGAATAAATCATGGGTAGAGGCCATCACCACCAAACTCAGTTGGGAAATTGGAAATTCAGCCATAGACAGAGTCAGACAGTAACTATGCCACCCCGATAAATTTTAGAAACTTCCTAACATACTTCTTCCTAATAAATGCCAATGATACGTAGGTACATAATTGGACTGTGTTACATGTTTAGGCTTATAAACACCCTGGTTGTCTTTAGCCTAGCATTTACCCATGAAGTTATGAATCAGTTGTTTCAGTCCTCATCACCTGTTAGCACCAAATGAACTGTATTTCAATGCAGTAAGCTTGTTTGTTGACTGTTTGACTAGGCTGGTGTATATGTATATGTGTGTGTGTGTGTGTGTGTGTGTGTGTGTGTGTGTGTGTATATGTATGTATATATATATATATATATATATATATATATATATATATATATATATATATATGTGTGTGTGTATGTATGTATATATGTACATGTATATCTATAATATATACATTTAAAATGTAGTGCGGTGGGACAGTGTGGTAGGTTTCACTAAAGAGAAGAGTAGAAGTGAACAAAAATGTGTAAGTAATGTTGTAAATATTGCTTATAGCAGTGTTATAAAGAATTGGTTGCAGAGAGAGTGATTTCCCCTTAAGAAGAGAGACATACCTGGCTGTATTAACAAGAGAAGGTTTGTTTAAAGAGCTACTGGATGTAACATAAAAAGAAGGCTGAGAAAACCCAGTCAGAGAGCATCTGTACATTGTAACAGGGGTCTGGATTTCTTGAACAGTGGTTCTGGGAGAATGAATTAACCACAGTGAAGGAAAACCTTCAAGAAGAATCTGGAAATTGTTAAAACAAGTAGACTACAAAGAGAGAGAGCTATCTACAGAGAATACTTCTCAGCTGCTTAAGACTGAGCAAAACTGTTTGCTGTGCATTTAGTTAAATCACAATATTATGTTTTACTAGGAAGATCCTGCATTTTTTTCCTGCCTTATTTTCATTTGTACTACTCATACACACATACTTCAACAGAATGTTGTAGATGCTGGCACTTTGAGAAACACAAATACAACACTAAACCTGTCCCCTTCCCTATCCCTTACACTAACCCTAACCTGTGAGCACTTGTAGACACACACACACACACACACACACACACACACACACACACACACACACACATACACACACAGAGCACAGATGCTGAAAATTTTGTTATAAATGACAATTTTGGTATAATTATTCACTTCCAATTACCTAACATTTGATGTTCTACCATTCAGCACTTCCTGCATTTATCCATTGGAGAAGCCTGCCACTTCTGACACCAAGAATAGCATTCAAGTAGCTAAACACTCAACAAATAGAATGATTTATAGGTCTAGAACAGTATATGTATGGGTTGACTTTAAAACATTAAAACACCAAAATAAAAATAATAAAAAAATTGCTGACAGATAATGCGTACACTCTGAGAAATAATCACAGAGCATGCAATTTTAAAACAATCTTTTTTGCAGGGGGCAAGCCCCCCCCCCCAAGCTGACAACTCATGTTACTTACACATTTTAACTCTGAGATCACACAGTTCTGTGGAAAGGGATTATTCCCCAGCTCTGCTAATGTAGCAGTCTTGCATAACTGCTGACCATCTGCTCTGTCTATGAAAGTGTGTCAACAATATATAACATTTGGAAAAGGCATATAACCATGTAACACAAATGTCTTGTGGAAGGTATTTAGAGCTGGAGTAGGGTCCTTGCACTGATACTGTCATCTGCAGTTTGGTCCCTATGTTTGCACTTTGCAGAGCATGAGTTGTGCCCAGATTCTTAACGTTATGTTGAAGGTAGACATAAGGTTTCATCAAGAGCATGCATTGTCTCCTATCTGGTTAAGTATTTTCCTGGAGAAGATATCATGGCACAGCAAAGTGTTGGGCAGTAGCCAGGTTGGGAAACATAGTTGCTCCATATTTGTTGTTTGAAGATGATGATGATGATGCCCTTTTGGCCTCACGTGACTGTCATCTCCAGCATGTACTGGAGCAGCTCACTGCTGAGCATGAATTGAATTGGAAGAGAACAGCATCTCCAAGTCTGAGGTCCCATTTCTCTCAGTTTGCTTGTGAAAGTGAAGCAGCTACCACAAGTAAAAATGAAATATTTTAAGTGTTGTGGGGTCTTGTAAATGAATGAGGGTGGGTGGGGGATTAGAAAATTGCCTGGAATATGGTACTGAGGCAGCAGTACTGCAGGGTCTTTATTGAACTGTGGTGATGAAGTAATAACTGAGTCACAAGATAAAGATCTCCATCTCCTGCTCCTTCTGTATCCCCATCCTTACCTGTGATCCTAAACTTTGTTAATAATCACAAGGTTGAGAATGAGGTGGGGGACCTCTGCTTGGAATAAGGACCCTCATTATGGAAATAACTTAAAAGCCACGGTGGTGCAGCAGTAGCATTGTTGCCTCCCAGCAAGAGGTTCTCCTGTTCAATTCTCGGCTGGAGTGCCTTCTGTGTGGAGTCTGCATGTCCTCCCCCCCGGTCAAGTGGCATTCAAAAGACATACATGAATGGGCGTGCCTTCACTGAAGGTTGGGCGTTGGGCTGGCAACTTGGCACCATAAAAATCTACTGCCAATCATTAGCGGACCGGAATTCCGCTGTGGCAACCCCTAACTGGGAAAAGCCGAAAAGACAAACAACATTATGGAAATAGTTTAGAAGGAGGATGATTGGATGTTTCTACAAATTTTTTACAAATTTCTTTTTTATTTCAGTTTAATTTTTATTTTTAAAAAATGGTAAAGCAAAGCTTCTCCACCAAATGTTTACATTATTATTTATAGCAATCAAGATCTAAATCAAGGTGAAAACAATATCTATGCCATATAAAGTGATATTTACCTAATAAAAGATCATTTACAGGCTATACCAGGCATTTTATATTGCTACATGCATATGCATACAGTTTATCTAAAGGGATTACATTTTTTTTCATTTGATGTTATATATAGAAAAACCTTATTTGAAAGGGCTTATCCAAAGAATGTATAAGCATTTCATATAACCATAACATCTGACTGTTGATGGTATACAGAAACAAATTGTCGATTGCCATCATCAGTGAAATGTTTATTGATCCAAATGTCTTGTTAGCATTTTAACGTGATAAAGATGGCAGTTGTTGAACTCATAAGGAAACAGACTGTGGTAGAAAAAATATTTGTACATGGTGACTGCTGCATGAAGACACGAGTAATGTAACTAAGGTATATAGAGTAGCTTTTACCATAAAATGAGTATGTATATGGAGGCTGTTGTCACAAAAGCAATTATGGTGTGATCTGTTGTCACAAAAGCAATTATGCTGTAACTACTGCATACAGCAAATAGTTAAGTAATGAGTGTAGTACGCAGCCTTAAAGAGAAGGCAGTGATAAAATTATATGATTGTGTGGAATGGGAACACTTTTGGTGATGTCCTTCAAGAATGCAACTGCAGTCATAACATATGGGTTGTCCTGCCTCAGGCAGCCCTCGGTCGGCCAGATTCCAAAGTCTGGGTCCGACGTCAGCTGATGTCGCATTTCTCTCCGACGTCACAGCGGCAGGAGTACATAAGCATCAGCCGACACCATCTTCTTCAGTCTTTCTTGCTGCGCGGTGCCTGAAGAAGAAGCAGTTCGCAAGTGCCGGTCGGTCAGCTCCTGTATTCTTCGATCCGAAGTCATCAAAAAAGCTAAGTACCCCGTTGGGGACCTTTTCTTGCCTCAGCCGATGTCAGAAATTACTGAAAAAGTTAATAATTGTTTGTCTTGTGGTAAACAAATACCTCATAAGGATTTCCATTCTTACTGCCTTCCTTGCCTTGGCCCAGACCACGACGTCTCGGCCTGTGCCGCCTGTGTTCGCTTCAATAAGCACACTCTCAGGCACCGGGCGGAGTTCGCTGAAGACTTTTTCGGTGAAAATTACGATTACAAGATGCTGTCGGAGTTACCGACATTGCAGACTCCTAAAAAACGTAAAGACCGGGACCGCCATCCTCGGCCCGCGTCTTCCACCGACACCACGCCAAAACCTACCGCGAGTGCCCCGGTTCCCTCTGAGGCGGTTATTTCACCACTCCGAACCAAAGACACCGCATTACCGATACCTCCGATACTGGAGACCACACCGACGCCAGTTATTGATTTTCCTCCGGATACTGTTACCGAGGAAATGCCCGAGACCATTGCTGTGGATAAGGTCACTCCTGCACGTGGAGCTGCTAGGCCTCCCATGTCCATGTCTATCAAGGCCTACACACGTGCTAAGGCAGCTAGCAAGACTAAGCACCTTTCTGCCAAAGCCTTACCTCAGCCTACTCCTGAGACACAAATCATGACTATGGCAGCAGACTTAATCTCCATGATCAGAGGTTCCCAGGCCCATCCTGAGAGAGGATCTCAGCCTCCTCCTGATAAGAGGCCCAGGGTTGAGCCCACTGACCCTCTGCCTTCAGTTGAAGATTCTGAGGCCTCTGGCCTCTCCGATAGCCAGGAAGAGCCTTTCCAGGCCTACGAGGACTCAGATGCAGAGGACTCCATCCCCTCGGCCTCCCCTCCTGAGGATATTTCTTTTGGGGAAGTTCTGCATTCCATGAGGGAACATTTTAAGTGGCAAGGCCAGGAATTTTCTGATTCCAGAAAGCACCTTCGTACCTTCCTTAAAAAGCCCCAGCACAGGCCCTTAGCTATTCCTCCTGTGCTTGATGTTTTGGATGATTTATACTCTGACTCCAGTGTTACCCCTGATACTCTCCCTCCTGCTCCTGCCAAGCCGGACAGATACTACAGAGTTCCTGAAACACATTCTCATTTCTTTAGGGCCCATGCTGTTGATTTAGAAACTATTTCACAGGGGCCGAAAGGGGTTTCAGCTACCACCTCCAAAAATCCTTTGCCTTCCAACAGGGAAGCTAGGTCATTAGAGAGATGGGGGAAGAAGGTTTACACCTCCACTACTTTATCTATGAGAGCTCTCAATTGTCTCTTTCATATGTTTCAATACCAGGATTTCCTGTTAGATGATTTACAGAAAACTTTGGCCTCTCCTGATCCTTTAGATAGGAAGTCTTTGCAGGAGGCTGTACACAACTCTCAGCAAGTTAGCAATCACTTCCTTCAGTGTGGATATGATGCATTGGAAGCTTCATGTAGGGCAGCTATGACAGGGGCGGTCATTCGCAGACATGCATGGTTAAAAGAACAACCTCTACCAGATCATGTTAAGGCAAAACTTCTTGATGCACCCTTGGAAAAGAACAAGCTTTTTGGTGCTAATGCTAAAGATGTATTAAAGACCATTGAGGAAAAAGCCAAGTCAGTTCAGACAGTCAAAGATTTCCTCCAGGTTCAGCCACCCAGATTCAGCAGGAATTGGCCTTCAAAAAACTGGTCCTTTCCTAATACTGAAAGATTTCAAAGGGGCAAAAGCAGGCGTGGCCGAGGAAGAGGGCCATACAGAGGTTCCTACAGGGGACGACAATGGCAACCAGGAAACCAAAGAAGTGACACAGGGGCTTCTCCTGCCCCACAGGGACAATCCCAATGACTTTCCTCTACTTCCGCTTACCAAAGAGCAAACAGAAGCTCCCTTGGGTGGAAAATTATCTCTGTTTTCAGACAATTGGCACAGATTGACAAAGGACAAATGGATTTTGGACATTATAGACCAAGGCTACAGGTTCAATTTTCATACCTTACCAAGGAAACAAGGCATGCCAGACCTACCGCCAAACCAGAAGGCAGAGGCTTTCAAGCAAATTTCTCTGCTTGCTCAGATCAATGCAATAGAAAAAGTTCCACAACAAGAACAAGGCCAGGGGTTTTACTCAAGACTGTTCCTTGTTCCAAGAAAAGAAACACAATGGAGACCAATACTGGATTTGTCTGCATTAAACACCTTTCTCATAGTACCAAAGTTCAAAATGCTGACCTTACAGCAACTCCTTCCCATGTTGGGCAAGGGGTCTTGGCTGATTACTCTGGACCTCAAGGAGGCATACCTGCATGTCCCTATCAGACACAGCTGCAGAAGATACCTCAGATTTCTTGCAGGGCCAGAGCATTATCAATTCTCAGCATTGCCATTTGGCTTATCTACTGTGCCCAGAGTGTTTACAAAATGCCTGGCTTCAGTAATTGCTCATTGCAGGCTCCAGGGGATTCAAATTTACCCATACCTGGACGACTGCCTCATTCAAGCGGACGACAAACTGATTTTGACAAAAAACTTGGATTATGTCATTCAATTGCTACAAGCTCTGGGATACGCAGTCAACTTCCAAAAGTCAAGACTGCAGCCATCCCAGCAGATTACTTTCTTAGGAGCCAATCTAGACACAACCTCTCAAATGGCTTACCTGACAGAAGACAAGCAAAAGAAGTTAACTCATTATTTCAAAGGTTTGGCAAAGCTCACCCAGATGACTGCAAGGAGATTCCTACAGGCCCTGGGTTACATGGCATCATGCATTCTCCTGGTTCCATTAGCAAGACTACATATGAGAAAGCTTCAATGGTACCTAAAAAGTTTATGGTCTCAACACAGCAACAATTTAGAGACAACCATACCACTTATTCCATGCCTACAAAAGGAATTCCTATGGTGGGCCTTGGTAAGCCAGGCAAACACAGGCATGTCATTCAAAAAACCACAAATAACACAAACAATGACCACAGATGCCTCAGACCTTGGATGGGGGGTGCACATGGAGGGCAGATGTATTCAAGGACAATGGTCTCCAAAGGAAACACATCTGCATATCAACCAAAAAGAAATGCTGGCAGTCATGCATGCCATCGAGGCCTTTCGACAACAACTCCAGCAAGGCCACCTGCTAATACGGACAGACAACACCACTGTCATGTGGTACATAAACAAGCAGGGGGGCACCCATTCTTACCCCCCTTTGCAGACTGACAATGAATCTTTGGGAAAAATCACTGAGCTTAAACATGCAGTTGCAATCCCAGTTTGTTCCAGGCAAAGACAATGTGCTGGCGGACAGCCTAAGCAGGAATTTCCTAGACCCCCACGAGTGGAGGTTACATCCAGAAATCTTCATAAGGCTCACCTCGACATGGGACAGGCCAGAAGTAGACCTATTTGCCTCCCACCTCAATCATCAGCTACAAAAGTTCTGTTCAAGGACATATCATCCACAAGCATGGAAAACAGATGCTCTCTCATTCAACTCGAACTTCCTAAAGATTTATGCATTCCCACCTCTGCCACTGATGACCACAGTACTACTAAAGATCAAAGCAGAGAAGCCAAAAGGGATCTTAATAGCTCCAGACTGGCCAAGACAACACTGGTACCCACTACTACGGAGCATATGCCACAACAAAAAATGGGCCCTTCCCCAATGGCCCCATCTTTTGACTCAAAACAACTTCAAGACAGTACATCCCAACATTCAGACGCTCCAGCTAACAGCTTGGGAGATTCCATGAATAACCTCAATCTATCTCTCTCCAAGGAATTTCAGCGGATATTAACAGAAGCCCGCAGACCATCCACCAGAAAGGTTTATTCAGCAAAATGGAAGAGATTCTGCATTTGGAATACCAGCAAGGGTCATGATGCATCATTATTGAACATCTCACTCATCCTGGAATACTTGGCAGATATGCTACAGAATGGACTCTCATATTCTTCTATAAAAATACATGCTTCAGCTATTTCAGCTAGATACAACACTGATCCACCTGTGTTCTCACATCCTTTGTTAAGGCAATTTCTTAGAGGAATCAAGAATATCAAGCCACCAAGAAAGGCCCCAGTTCCAGCTTGGGACCTCAACTTTGTCCTAGAAAAACTGACTCTACCCCTTTGAGCCAGCAGCTTCTGTGGACTTACAATTCCTCTCATGGAAGACAGCTTTCCTGTTGGCAATCACCTCAGCAAGAAGGGTTTCGGAATTACAGGCCCTAATGGCAATACCACCGTTCATTACCTTTCATAGAGACAGGGTCTCCTTATGAACCAACCCTAGCTTTCTGCCAAAAGTGGTATCTAGGGTTTCTTTGAATCAAGCAATTCACCTGCCTACTTTCTTTCCCAATCCTGAGAACAAAGGGGAAAGACTGTTGCATACCTTGGACATTCACAGACAACTTCGCTACTACCTGGACAGAACCAAGGCCAATAGGAAGTCTGATCAGCTTTTTGTAGCTTACGCCCCTGGAGTACAAGGGAAAGCAATTTCCAAACAGACTATCTCAAAATGGATTGGACATTGCATCAGATTATGTTATTCCTTCCATGGAAAGAGTGTACCAGCCAATATCAGATCACACTCTACCAGAGCTACAGCCACCTCTACAGCGTTCTTAAGAGGGGTGCCTACAAAAGACATTCTAGAAGCTGCTACATGGAGCTCTGTGCATACATTCTCCAAACACTACAACCTCCCTTTATATTCCAGATCCAGAGCAGGCTTTGCTTCGGCAGTCCTGCAGGGATTGATAGCTACACCATCCTTTTCTTAGAGCTTTCCACCTCCCCCAGCTTAGCTATGGTATTCAACCCATATGTTATGACTGCAGTTGCATTCTTGAAGGACATAGTACAGTTTTGTACCTACCATAAATGTAGATGTCCGATAGATATGCAACTGCAGTCGGGTTTTCCCTCCCTCCTTCCCCTCTATTCCTTGGGTCCACTCCTCTCCCTGTTATCCTAGCTGGGGATATCTGTTATGGTGTATCTGTTTATTGCTTATTTATTTGTCTGGAAACCTGTTTTGTCTTCCAAATTGATTACAGCCTTCCTTGGAGGGCACCTGGCATCTGGGGCAAGAAACACTGAAGAAGATGGCATCGGCTGATGCTTATGTACTCCTGCCGCTGTGACGTCGGAGAGAAATGCGACATCAGCCGATGTCGGACCCAGACTTTGGAATCCGGCCGACCGAGGGCTGCCTGAGGCAGGACAACCCATATGTTATGACTGCAGTTGCATATCTATCGGACATCTACATTTATGGTAGGTACAAAACTGTACTTTGCTGCTGCTGCTGTTGCGGTGAGATACTGGTAATTTTTATTGATTGACTTGAATTTTACTGTAAAACGAATAGCACTAAAGATCTAAAGAAGGTGTAGTTTTACTCATTGTAATAACTGTCATAATGTATAAGGTATTGCACAGTTTGTTAAGCAAGCAATAATGCCAAGCAGGGTGGTTGTTATTGGACAAAGTTCAAATAATTAATGAAAAACTGCTAAGAGGTTTACTACTGGCCTGGGTGTGCAAGCATTTAATAACATGGCTATAAAAGTGACAGATAGCAGCCAGGGCAAACTGTTTTAAGTTAAGGGTCTGTGATATACTTTTGCTATCTGAGAGGTGTCATGCGATGCAAGCACACAGACCACTGTCAAAGTTCTGGCAGCGAAAAGGCTTTTGCCTACTACAAGGCAGTCAAGTTTTGAAAAAAATGCCAAGTGACCAGGGCAATAGTCCAAGATAGATGGATGACAAAGGCCACATCTTAAGCGTGAAGGTTAAGCTAATGATAATGGTTAAGGTCTTCATCTCCCTTGCACAAAGTATAAGGTTCAGTTATGACCTCAGATCAATGTCTGTGTAGAGTTTGCATATTTGTCTCTTGTCTTTTGTGCAGTTCCTCTTACCTCCCAAAACATGCTGGATGTTTCTACCTCAGACTCTTCCAAGAATTGAATGGAGTTGTGGACAGAAGCACAGACTCTACATGGTGCCTATCAGGGGAAGAGTTGTGCATGCCAACTGCTTTAGGCATCATCTGTGGTGTGTATTACCCTCTAGATAGGAGACCATGGAGCACAGACTGAGATCCATTCAATAATGTAAAAATTAGGTGGTCATGTTGAGTAATGTCACCAAAAATGGATGTGGTGTTTGCCAGTGATAAGTTGGTTGGTGACCCAATCTGTTCCAGAGACCCATGTTAACAGCATGAGGAGTCTGTGTGCCTCTGTGGGCCAATGTGTGCATACCATAAAATCCAGCAGCCCTGGGACAATAAGCTGCTTGTCGGTCAATGTCCAGTTGCCAAGCATGGGTTGGCTGGGATAGCTCTGTTGAGTAGAAGCCGGGTATAAAACCAGTCAACCTGCCAAACATGAACTAAGGGCTGCTGCACTCAGTATAGGTTCACTGACAAGACACAACCTAGAAATGGATGGCATGATGATGAGGAGGCTAGACATCCTGTGTAAATAGGAGACAAGATGATAGAGGATAATACTGCAAAGCAACTTGCCTTGAGATCTGTCACTCTGGGGAGGACCTGCTGGAAATTACATAAGATTTGTGGTGAGGGAGAGTCTTCTCTAGACAGTAAAGGATGTTATCAGAATTAGTGGCAGACTCATGGCAATCAGACTCCAGTATAAAGAGAGGGCTATATTCATAATCTCAGCCTATGTCCCCAGGGTTGTATAGCAAGGAGAAGAGTGCATTCAGGTAACAGGTGTAGGCTGTGTTATATAAAGCAGGACAACATGAGTTGGTGTTAATAATGGGGGACTTGAATGCTCATCTCTGGACTAATAGAGCAAGATATGAGGACTGCCTGGGTCTACATGGGTGGGACAACAGAAATAAAGTAGAATTTATTCTTAACTTCTTTCGGGCAAATGGCTTGATAGTGACTGACACATAGCTTAACAAGAAAGACAAGATCACATACTAGAGTGGCCAACATGCTAGTAAGGTAGACGTCCTCCTAGTAAAGAAAGGGTATTGGATAGAACCAGAGACTGCAAAGTCATCCCAGTGGAAAAGCTATCCAACAGCATAAAGGCACTAAAGTCAATAAGGACTAGGCTGAAGACCTGGAAGTTGACTGGAGCAGAAGCATAAGGCTTCAAGGAAATAATCAGTAATTAGGACTTTAGCACTTCAGGAAGAAGATGAAATAGGTGGAGTTGAAGAAGAATGGCAGCACCTCATAACAGCATGTTTGACTAACAGAGAGCAGATACATGACCGAGATTGTATGCAAATAAAGTATAGAAGGAAAGAAAGTAGTGGAGTACAGAAATCAAGTTGGCACAGAGGTTAAGGTTGCAAGCTGTGCTTCCTGTGATACAGAGTTTGATTCCCTCTGCTCTCATTTGCTTACTGTGTGACTGTGAGCAAGTCACTTAACCAGACATTGCTCCCAGGTCATCCTTAAAAAGGGTCGGTGTGCCTAGTGGGCCTACCTGATTATCAAATAGGCATGTTATTATCAAAAGAAAGAAGGAATGCAGGAAAAAGTGAGAGAAAAAAAAAGACCAGGCTAAGAAGAAACACTGTTTGACTAACAAAAAGACTATGAGAGCAGTCACAACAACAAAGAGCAATGCACTAGAGGCAATGTAACACAATTACTGGAAAGTGATGCAACAGATGTTGCAAATAAATTCTACCAGGCTGAAAAGCATAAATAGAAAGATAAAGAAGACAGTAATCAGGCACCCTTCATAAGGATGCCAGCAACAAACTGCTCACCAGTCTTCCAGCTGCTTATGAAAGAGGAAAACCCCACAAAAGCTGTATTCCCCAGATACAGCCTACAATGATAGATGAAGAAGAGCCCACCCTAGAAGAAGCAAGAACAGCACCAAGAAAAATAAAGTCAGGGATAGCAGCCAGCTCCAATGAGGTCAGAACAGATATGATGAAAATATTGGGTCAGTTAGGAGAAAAATTGCTCCAGAGGATACTCCTAGCAGTATGGAGAGAATGGCATATCCCAGATGACTGGACACTAAGCATTCCTGTACCATTTTACAAGAGCAAAGGGGACATTTACAAACTCCTGTCATATTGCATGAAAGTGCTGGAGAGGGTAATTGATAAATGAATATGCACAGTAGTAGAAAGTAAGATGGCACATGAGCACTTTAGCTTCAGATCATGATGCAACATAACTGACCTGATGTTTTAAATGAGACAAATAGTAAGGTAGCTGGTAAGAAGCTAGAGACAAGGAAAGAGTCAAACTGACCATGCCTAAACTTGGAGAAAGTATATGGCAAGGTTCCAAGAAAGCTAATGTGTGCAGCCCTGTAATGGTTTGAAGGGTTTACCATCAAATGGTCAACAGTAACATGCTCGACAGCCACCTCCTCGACCATGGTAGGAGCAACTGTCGGAATGTCAACGTTCATTTGTACGTCTGTTTAAAAGGACGTACATGGACAGAGAGTTTCAGCATGTATGTCAATGGGAGAGTTCCACCTTAATATTCATGAGTCAATGTTATTTGTTGTGGAAATCACCGTTCATGGATGTGATTTTTGTCCTTTTGATAGTAAACTGGTTTGAAGTCCTAGGAACGTTACTACAATTATTGCAGGATGTGTACAAGAACCAAATACAAAAGAACACACAATGTTCAGACTCAGAGATGGGTTCCTAGTGGAAGTGGGAGTGGGTATGCATTACGGGTCAGTTTTGAGCAACCTGCTGTTCTTACTGGTGATGGTCTACAGTAGCAAACAGGTCAGAGGGGACAGTTTAGCAAAGCTGTTGTATGCAGATGATGTGGTATTACAAGCAGACTTTGAACAGGATTTTCAGCAAATGATAAAGGACTGGAATGCAAAACAGAAGGCATGTGAAGTGAAACTCTATACAAACAAGATGGTTGTCATGGCAGAAAATGGGGTAAATCTGAAAAAGCTGAAAAGTGAGATAGAAGGAGAAAGTCATTGAACAAGTTAACAGCTTCAAGTATCTGGGAGGGGTGGTTGAGGAGGAGGGAGTCTGAATGAGAAGGTCAAAACTAGAACCGAAAGAGCTGCAGTCAGCTGACTGTGACAGAAGAATGCCAAATATGCTCAAAAGATGTACAAAACAGGGGTGTGACTGGTACTACTGTGTGGCACAGAAGCCTGGGCAGTGAAGGTAGAGCAGTTGAGGAAACTAAGTGATGGAGATGAAGTACCTTGATGGGTGTTAGGATGCACACTGTGGGACCAGTGAAGAAATTGTGACTTCAGAGCAGAAGCCAAAATAGCTACAATTGCACTGAATATCATAGGAAGCAGGGAGTAGAAGAGGATTTGGTAGAAGAAAGCCATCCAGGAAAGAGATGAATAGATTGCAGGTGAGAAGACCTGTGACAGTCAGGTATGACTACTGAAGAATTTAGGAGAGTGGCATTGAACAGAGAGTGATGGTAACAAGTGATGCAACACTCCAATCCCAGGTACACTTAGTGCCATGGTGACGTGGGAAATAGTGGAATATCCAACCCAGTGTGGCCGTATATGAAAACTACAGTGATCATTTAAGTATGAGTTTTGTGCAGTTTTGTGCACAATGTTGTCATAAGTTAAGTGGTTTGTGAAAGTTTTGGCCATAAATGCAGGTCAGCAACGCGGAAGTAAGAGTGTGCAAAGCTAAGCACAGCAGCTTGTAGTAATCTGCCTTCTTGTTACTTCAGATGCTTCTTTAGATTAAGTAAATAATACTGATAATTGTGACAAACTGTATGAGGGGTAAGAGGTAAAGAGTGTGACATGATTATCCTGTTATAATCTTCTTCAGAATCTGGCTTTAATATCTGTATCAATAATATAAGAAATGTGCATTTTATTGGAGACAATACAGAACATTGCATTAATTATCACAGGAAACACATTTCTATACATTTTTCTACACTGGTGAATAGCTTCAGATTAGGCTTTGTTTTAGAATGATGCAGCAGTATTGAGTAATACTGAATCCCACAAAATGATGTAAGACGATAGGACAATACTTGTTACAGGACTACTTCTGATGCTACTCTTCTTAGAATAATTCCTCAGACTTATACTTGCACAATCCTCGGTTTGCTAGAGATATAAAAGCTGAGCTGTTAGAATTTAAAAATCCACATGACCTTCAACTGTGTCCTATAAAACTTGCAAGTAGATAAGGCCCCAGGTTAGCAGACAGGAAGTGAGTGTATATGACAAGGCACATACTTGTTCCAAATGTATCAACCCCCTCTCATCTGAATAAAGCAGAAAATTGTGGAGGAGCACACACTGTTTGTGTGTTACACCATTGCTGTAAGTCTGCACAGACTGCCACAACAAAGTGCAGTCAACAGACTACATAGTTAGGAGCAAGTGACCCTTGAAAAGCAGAAACAGTGTGGGCAGACTAGACAAAAGGGCTTCCCCTTCTTATTCAGCATGAACTGTTAAACATAGTATAATTTTACAAGGACCATCCAAGCAGATTAAGTGCCATATGATTACTGTTTTATTTAAAATACCATACAGGTGCTGCAGCTAAACCTTGCCATGTATTTAGAATAATACATATACAGAGGATAGTGTTGTACAACTCTGAATGTTTCAGCTATAGATCAGTAAGCATTATTGATTGCTTTCAGTTTCATGTAGTTTGATTTAATATAACAACTAATGTACAACATAAAAAAAAAACAGGAAAAAATAATAAAAAAATGACAGTTGCATGATGGCTAAGTTCCCTGTGAATTGCACTTGTGCAAAACATACTGACTGAAGGAGGTTGCTACAACTGGGGGGTGCTTGTGCCCTAAAGCACTGTATTCTCAGATTTGATATGTGTTATTTAGAGGTACAGAAGGAGAAACTGGCTGCTTCAAACCTACTGGGACAGCCATTTTTTTCTTTCTTTTTTGTGTCTGACATATTTTTGAGGAAGTAATTTTCAGTCTCTCAGAAAGTTACAGAATTACCATAACTACTTTAGCAGTGCAAACATGCAGGCTCTCCTTTCCCAGATTCTGTTATTAAATTGCTATTAAAGTGTTACTGGCAAATGCTGTGAAAAGCATTTCTTACAAGAAAACCTGCCTTATCTTCAACTAGATATAAATGAAAAACAGTACATACAAACTTATGGAGTGCATTATATGACATTCATCTTGATGTCACTTGAGAAATGCATGACAAGTTGTTCAGATTTAGATTTCCATAAAGCAGGGTAGAAATTATGCTAAATGAATTGTAACTGTTTTAATGTTGAACCACAAAAAAAGAATAAAACAAATAATCCAAAGACCAGAAAGAACAGGACAATCACCTTGAAAAACACAATTTATTGTAGATATGTTGAATGTTTTCTTCCCCACTAGAGGGACTTCCTCAGAACAATGTAAAACACACACCCAGCTCTATTTATACTCCACTCTAATTAAACAATTACATTAAATCACTAATTGTTAAAAACATCAATTGTTTAAAAATACATTTAAAACAGACAACAACATTCACAAGTTGTAATTTGAAACTTGAACATGAAAACTTCATTATTTTTCCTAAAAACATAATGTTGGCTTACCAACATTTATTTATTTGTCCCTCATTTACCCCAATATATTATGCAACTTTAAAATACTCGAAATGGTGATCATTTCATTTATTCCAGGGTAATGAGTAGTGTTTAAAAACAGTTGCCATTTCAATTCCATGATACTTTCCTAACTAGTGTTCCAGAGACCAGATTTTGCTGATCCCTGGGCTTTGTCTTGGTTCCTGTGCTTCTCCATTTTCCTTGTTTGGTCAGGGGGAAGTTTCTTTACTCACCAGTGAGAGTGGGGAGTACTGAGCTGCCTGTTTGTCCTTAGAGGAGTGGTTTAAGGCAGTAACTTGTAGTCTATTGGCCATTTTGGGTCATTTCCTGTCTTTTCCAGCCCCCTGCTATAAAGCGCGTTTTAGCGCGGAGTTGCCACTGTTGCACACTAGGGCAGCGCCGTTAAGCAGGTTTAAACTATTGCGGCCACCTAAAGTCCACTCTTCAAATTTTGCCTTAAAACTACCTTCCTCGATCTATATTACTGATCTAATCTGCGTATCCTATAACTAAAAGATCATCTCTACTTGACTCCAAGTAGACTATTCTCTATCTGTTAAACCTAGCACTTGCTCCTACAGTACTTATTACCTTGATACGGCACTCTTGTCATAGATAGTACCCCAAAAGGCAGACCCCATTTCTCGGTCACCCAAGTCCCCGGAATCTCTTTTAAAGTTTTTGTCTATTCCTTCTAGCATGTCGAGGGATCAGTTGCTAGTGTCCTCTCCTGCTCAGCTGGTGAACCTGGGAATATTGAGGCAATGTTACAATTGCCTCATGTACACAGACAACCCTCTCCTCCTCCCACAAAACACAAATACATGCGAGAGATGCAACTATACGGCCAAACTGGAGGCTGAGCTCTCTCAACATAGGACTGGCAAGACCAGACAGGAGGAGAAGTTTACCACACACACTATAGACCCAGTCTCACATAGTACCATCACAACCTCAAATCATACACATAAACACACAAAGACATACTCGGAGGCTCTGATCAAAAATCTACCAAAACAGCAGAGGCCACCAAAGCAGACACCCAAACAACCACCACCTCAGAACACAACACCTGCAACACATAGACCTCACAGTCAGAGTGTCAAACAGTCACAGCCCTTAAGGCCAAACACAATGCCAGACACACTAGTCATTGGTGACTCCATAGTCAGACACACTGACGCCCCGCTCACCAGACTGAGTAAGGAGAAGGTCACAGTAAGCTGCCTGTCTGGCGCTAGAATCCGCCACATAACGCAAGCAATCAGGTCTCTCAACAGCAGGTACAAATACGACTCAGTCATTGTCCACGCTGGTGTAAACGACCTGAGACGTACCTCCTTGGACTACATGAAAAGAGACATTGAGGAGCTCTCTGATTATGTAGCCCAGGCAGGTATGACCCTGACCTTGAGCAGTATCCTACCTTCACCAAGAATGATGCCACAATACAGAGATAAGATGATCAGCTTTAACAATTGGCTTAAACTCTGGTGTCATTCAAAGGGGATCCAATGTCTGTCTGCCTGGGATGACATGCTGGACAAGCCACGCTGCTTGCAAGGACGGCTTGCACCTGTCACCCTGGGATTCCGGATATTGGCAAAGGCTCTTGCCACCCCATAGTGCCTTTTTAGGCAAGGCTCAAATTCTAAACCTACCACCCTAGAACACAAAAAGGAAAAACTGAGGGTAATGCTGCTCAATGCCAGAAGTCTAAATCTCAAAATGCACGCACTCGAGGCCCTTCTCAGTATGGAGAACATCGATGTCTGTGCTGTGACAGAAACCTGGTTCAAGGCTCCTGAGAGCACCCCAGCACTATCAGGTTTTACCTCATATCATGCCCGCCCCAAAATCCGGACAATACCAAAAAGGAGGGGGCGTATCCATATTCATCAAGGACACCCACACCTCAAGACTGGTGGCAACGCACGATGCATCGGAGACCATCCAGGTGCAATTAACCATAGGCAAGACTGCGCTGCAAATTGTAGCATGTTACAGGCCACCCTCACAAACTCAGGAACCTCACATGGCCTTCCTGAAAACACTAGAGGGGATAAATGTATCACCAAACACCATCATACTAGGTGACTTCAATTACCCTAATATAGACTGGGAACACTACTCAAGCCCAAACACCCTAGCCCAAAAGTTCCTGGAATTCATAAACTCAAATGCCATGGAACAACTAGTCACCATCCCCACAAGAGGAGAAAACATACTTGATCTCATCATCACGAGCATGGGAGCACAATGTTCAACACCGGAAGTATACCCCTCACTGGTGAGATCAGATCACAAACTAATCTCGCTAGAGGTCCTCATCCCACCCCCACCTGAAATAAAAAAGACCACAGTAAAGAACTTCTCGAAAGCTGACTTCACACTTCTAAAGACTAGTGTGGTCTCCTTTAAGGCCCCCGAGCCGGCGGAAAACAGTACTCAAGCCGCTGAATCACTTACAAATGCATTCTACCAGCACCTGCAGGACTGCATGGACAAGGCAATCCCAAGCAAAACAAAGACTCTTTGTACCAAAGGCAAGCGTCCAGTCTGGTGGACCCCAGCCATAAACAAACTCTACAACAAAAGGAGGAAGCTACTACAAGATAGAGCAAAATCCTTAAAAGGTAAGACACCCTTGATCACTATAAGTAAAAAACTAAGAGCTCTCATAAAATCATCCAAAGCAAATTTTGAGAGAAAAATAGCTAAAGACTCAAAAGACAATCATAAGGCCTTCTTTAGCTATGTTAGAAACCTGGGAGGAAACTCCCAGATATGCTCAGAACTAGTTCAAAATGATGTGAAGATTACTGATCCTACAGACATTGCCAACATACTGGCTGACAGGTTCAGTGCAAACTTCTCCCTCCCCCCCAAAAGGAGAGATATTTATACCAAACGATTGCAGCCCCCCAAACATCTCTAACGCCCAAGTGAGAACTGCTCTCTCCAAAGCAAAAAACACAGCATCCATGGGACCTGATGGTGTCCCCGGCTGTGTGCTCCACGAACTCAACGAGGAATTAAACCCACAGCTAGGACAGCTGTTTAATCATAGTCTTACCTCTGAATACGTACCCAGGGAGTGGCGCACTGCAACTGTGGTCCCACTTCACAAAGGCGGTGCCTCCACCGACCCTGGAAATTACCGGCCCATTAGCTTGACAAGCCTTATCTGCAAAGCCATGGAGAGGATCATAATGGACCTCATAAACAAAGACATAGGGAATTTGCAGACTTTGGATCCAACCCAGTTTGGCTTTGTCAAAGGCAGATCATGCCTTTTAAACTTGGTTGACTTTTTCGAAACAGTCACCAAAGCCATTGATGAGGGAAAGGCAGTCCATACAGCCTACCTCGATATGGCGAAGGCCTTCGATACAATACCCCACTCGGGTATCATTGAAAAACTCATCAGCTTAAATGTTAACCCATACATCACAAGATGGGTTGCAAACTGGCTGAGTGACAGAACCCACAGGGTCAGAGTTGCTGGCGCCATGTCAGACTCAAAGCCTGTCACAAGTGGTGTCCCACAGGGCTCAGTCCTGGGCCCACTCTTGTTTGGCATCTACTTTTCCGAAGTACAAGCAAACACAGGAGGGTTATGGCTGACAAAGTTTGCAGATGACTGCAAACTGGGTGCCATAGTAGAAAACACATCTGACACAGATATCCTTCAGAAGGGTCTCACAGAAACGGATAACTGGTGCCAGAGCCATGGCCTAAAGTTAAATGCCAAAAAATGCATAGTCATACCCTTCAGGAAAAACAAGGTTACCCCTAGCTACCAAATAGGTGGCAATCCACTGAGCACAGAAGAAGTTATCAGGGACCTGGGGACCCAGGTTGATAGTAGTCTGTCATTCGACACCCATGTAGCTAAAGTAGTTAAGAAGACCTTCTACATTGCCCACCTTATCATGAAGGGATTCTCATCTAGATCAAGGGAGGTCATAGTCTCCCTATACTCATCACTCATCAGACCAATGATTGAGTACAATGCCCCATTCGGAATGTATCTGACCCGGCACTTGCAGCAGCTGGAGAGGCCACAAAAGTTCCTCACCAAAAGGATAAAGGGTCTCAAAAATCTGTCCTATGCTGCCCGACTGAAAGAACTCCAGCTCTATTCAGTCGCTTACCGCTTGCTCAGAGGTGACCTTTGCCTAACATACAAGGCCATGTCAAACCCAGATTTGATGAATATGCTTCACCTCAAAAAATCTAGATCCGTCAGAACCACAAGGGCGGGAGACTTAAACCTCGACACGGCTAATAATAGGACGTGCTGGAGGGATAGATTCATCACCCAAAGACTCCCTATGCTATGGAACAAAATCCCAGTATATGTGAGGCAGAGCACCTCGCTGGCCTTGTTCAAGAGAAATCTTGACCAATGGATGGGAGATCGCAGATATACCCCAGGGATTACCTCAGTGTCACTGCTCGACAGAGGCACAGCAAAATAATGGGTATAGTTCCCCATACTAAAGGGGTGGCGTAAGCCACAAAACGATGGGCTAGGCTTGTAAATGCCCTTGGGCAGATAGCCTAGTATGAACCTATGAACCTATGAACCTATGAACATCTAATATTCTTCCTTGCACATCTTGTTGCAACTGTTGTACCACTACAAGATGCTGAATTAGACATTTTATTACAGGTTATGAATGAAGAATCTGGTTTGGAGCCTGTGATTATTTACAATGACAAAAAAGATTTTAAAATTTATAATTATCCATGTATAGATTTAACTACTGACCATGCCAACTTATTGGCAAAGGGTTACACTTTTGTCCCTAGCAGAAAAGAAAATGTAGTTAGCACATTAGTAGACCTTAAATGCTTCACTAGAAAATTGAATTTGAAAGTCTGGTTCAATTCTAGTGGTGGTGTTGCTGTCTGTTTTAAATGCATTTTTAAACAATTGATGTTTTTAATAATTAGTGATTTAATGTAATTGTTTAATTAGGGTGGAGTGTAAATAGAACTGTGTGTGTGTTTTACTAGTGGTATATATTTTCTGCTTTTTTACACTATGATATGCATTCACAAATAGTGACTATGGTATTGGTCTATTACCTTGTAATATGTATGTCATATAATGGCTTACTTTCAGAGCTTTGATTTTTATCTTTAAAAATATGACTTAATATCTACACCTCTGGCATTTTTATGTCACTGGTCATATGCTTTAACCAAGAATGGAACATGCACTTTGTTACTCCAGCCACTGGGTGGTGCTGTAATATTGCTTCCAGGTAATCAGAGACTAGTATAAATGCAGGCTGCTTCATTTCATTCAAAAAACTTTATTGTATTCATTGATAAAGGCTGAATAGCCAAAACCGGTCTGGATTTGAAGGAATTATAAATAAATAATCATTATTTCTTCATTACTGCGTGTTCACTATCGTTTTTTGCTGGTCGTTGGTGGATTACATTGTTGGCTTGACCCTGCATGCCATCCTTGCGGAGCGTATGATTGTTTGCTGAGGGAGTCCCTCTAGTGGGGAAGAAAGCGCTCAACATATCTACAATAAATCATGTTTTTCAGTGTGATTGTCCTGTCCTTTCTGGTCTTTGGATTATTTGGTTTATTGTCTTTTTGTGGTTTGTCATTTTCGGACCAGTGGGATGGAGACTGCTGCCTTGAATGGAGAAATACTGGACCTCTTACAGCAAGTAAACCAGCAACTGTCAGTCCATACTTCACAAATCAAGGTGTTAATGGACAAACCTGTGACTTCGGCCAATATTTTTGGCAGGCTTGGTTATCCTATCACCCAGCCTTCACCATCTTCTATGTTTAACTCAGCTTCTGGTTTGTCTTTTCAAGACAGACAGGACAGAGTAAATAATGAAGAGAATTCAGAAGTAAGGAACATTGGTATGTCTCAAAATGTAAATTGTTGGAAAGAAAATAAATTTTTATTCCAAAAGGGGAATGTAGCTGATATATCGAACCAGCAGCATGAAATAGCCATGGAGGAGAAACTCAAACGTTTTGAAAAAGATTTGTTAGTATATAAGAAACTTCAAATGGAGAACGCATATTTAGGAAGAAATGTAGAACTGCAGCAGGTTCCGCGACGTCTTAGATTATGGAGGTATCCAAATGGAGCAAGCGAAAACAGTGAAATGTTGGAAGAATTACATGCCCTTTTTGACAAGACTGGTATAGAATTAATGAAGATTATGATAAAGTTAAATTGTGTCAAATTGGATGATATGGATAAACATTTAGTAGAGCTTGACAGATCAATTCAGACTGACTTAGCAGGCTCTCAGTGTCAAGCAATGTTTAATACCTTTTTATGTTCGGTAAATCATCAATGTAGTACTGTTTTTGCCTGTAAAACTAACAAAATTAAAAGGGATATCCATGAATATCAACAGAAGACCACCTATCCTCTGTTGCCAGGTCACCAAGGCAATGAGCAACAACGGATTAATGACCGAGGGATCAACACAGCAGAAATGATGCGAGACGCAAGTAATTGTAAGGGTGAGCAATGCCCAAGATTGCAGTCTGGCGCCAACATGGAGGAGGTAGTTTGGCATTCTGAGAGACTCCGGAGGAAAGCACAGTCCTACACGTACCAGGGTAATAACTACAGGGACTATGGTGGTCAGGGAGCAAAACCTAAAGGTCCAAGGACTCGCAATGCATGACACAGTGATTTCAGCGATGTCGTTGGGAGGTCCCAACCAGAAGGAAATGTAAGTTCGAGTGTTTTCAATAGTAGTGTCAATGTAGCCTAGGGTGAAATGGTTTATTCAAACCAGCAGGATAATTTTGATAAGACAGGTATAAGTCAGTTTGAGGGTGTGTGTTGTGAATGGAATGTAGCGGGTGTTAATTCACATTCATACAACGAAAGTAATGTCATGCTGGAGGCTATTGAGCAGGTCCCTGAAGGTGTTTTTGGGGCTGAATTTGAAAACATTGACCTCTCAAATGACATTTCACTTTATAGCTTCACTGGACATACGAATGATTTAGAATTTCAACAATGCTGATATTATCCAAGATTATGTATGTGTTATGGACCCAGGTGGGAATGACAATGACTCAATTGTTTTTAATGTGAACAAAAATAAAGTGGACTTTAGCTTAATGGATAAACATATTGAATCTAATAGTGAAGAAGATAAAAATGAAAATAATATGTATAGTGTGAATAATAGTGATGGGAATATAATTTCAAATGAATTGCTCGATATTCAAGATTCGAGTCGAGGTGCTGAATTAGAAATTTTATTACAGGTTATGAATGAAGAATCTGGTTTGGAGCCTGTGATTATTTACAGTGACAAAAAAGATTTTAAAATTTATAATTATTCATATATAGATTTAACTACTGACAATGCCAACTTATTGGCAAAGGTTACACTTTTGTCCCTAGCAGAAAAGGAAATGTAGTTAGTACATTAGTAGACCTTAAATGCTACACTAGAAAATTGAATTTGAAAGTCTGGTTCAATTACAGTGGTGAGTCATTTAATGAATGGATGGAAGAACTAAAAAAAAACTAGTGTTTTTAATCCACCCCTAAATAACGTGGTAGGCTTATTTGAAAAAAATGTGTGAAAAAGATATAAGGCAGTTTTTATTTTGACAAGGTGAGGGGTAAAGAGTTGGTGAATTCTGCAAAAAAATTAAATAATGAAGAAGAATTGTTGGGTAAAGTCATGAGTAATAAAGATGTACGATACATGAAACCTGACAAAGGCAACGGTATTGTTGTCATGAATAATTATTTAAATGGGATGAATGCCCTATTGTTGGATGGTACTTATGAAGAGAGTTCATTGAATGAGGTCAAAGCTGCTCACCATAAGATAGATCTATTGTTAAGTGACATGTTGTTCCAAGGACAAATTAATGAACCTGAATATTTTTATATATTAAATGAACAGCCCATGGTGTCCAACATTTTTGATATCCCAAAAATCCACAAAGGCCTTACAAATCCCAAATTCAGGCCAATTGTGGATGGAAAAAGGTCTAAAACTTGCTTTATCAGCAAATATTTAGATAACAAATTGCAAAAAAGTTTGGAGAAATGTACTTATATTAGCAAAGATTCATGGCAATTTGTGGAGAAGTTAAAAGGGATCGATGTTACCTCCAATTTGATTTTGGTCACTGTGGATGTGGCTAACCTTCTTTCAGTTAGACCTCATGAAACAGGATTATCATGGTTAGAACAGCAATTGAACAAGATGCACATTTTTGACCAAGATCAGACTAATAAGTTTATAACTTTGATGGAGGTCATTTTAAAGACTAATTATATCTTTTTTTGAAGGCCAGTATTACAAACAGACCAAGGGGGTAGCAATGGGGGCAGCATGTGCCCCCATTTTTGCGAACCTTGTTATGTCTTTTTGGGAACAGGAATTCTTAATGAAAAGTTCTTTTGTAACTGATATAGTGCATTACACTAGATTCCTGGACGGCCTGTTCCTTATTTGCAGAGGAACTGAGCAAAGATTAAAATAAATTTTAGAACGTATAAATGGGTCAGTGGATTTTTTAAAATGTACTTAAGCGTATGACAAGGTAAAAATCACCTATTTGGACATTGACATTTGAATTGATACATGCAACAAAAAGTTTATTAACAACATTTATAGAAAATCTACCTTCTCTAATTTGTATTTGGACTATACCAGCTGGCACCTGCACCATCAAAAGAAATCTGTAGTAAAGGGTCAATTGGTGCGGGCAGCCAGAAAGGTTAGCCAATATGAACATTTTCTATGTGAGGTAGAATTTATTTTGCAGATGCTTAGGCAGAGGAGTTACCCGAATAATATGTTGGTAGCTATATCTGCAGAGGTTAAAAATAAGTGTGATATGGGTGTGTATAAGCCCATTTTGGAATGTGTAAATAATGTCTGTTCAGGGGGAGCAGCATCAGTGGTGAATAAAATAGACAAAATCAACATCAGCATGAGTTTAATAATAACATATAACAGTGAAGCTAGTATTATATCCGACATTATTCAAAATAATTGGGAAATATTACAGTTTGATGAGAATATTGCACAGAAGGTCGGTAGAAATCCGAAAATAGTTTACAGGCAAGATAGATCCTTGAAAAACATTTTAGAAAGGAGAGTTGAGAATGTAATATGTAATAGAGCCATGAGTAATTTTAAGTGTAATGGTTGCATTTACTGTCACTTCATTTTGGAAACAGGAAAAGATTTTAAATTTAATGGTAGAACAATACATTTACATGAACATTATAATTGTAATTCCACTAATGTGACATATATGGCTAAATGTCAAGATTGCCCCGTATTTTATATTGGGAAAACTTGTAGAAAATGTAAAGTTAGGATAGGAGAACATTTAGGGGACATAAGGAACAGTAGAATAACTAGTCCATTGTTTAGACATACACATACCTGTGCAGGACATAGGTTTAAATTTATGGTGGTACAAAAGTTGCAAAAAGATGTGCAAGGAAGAATATTAGATGTGCATCTAGATATTATGGAATTGAAATAGCAACTGTTTTTAAACGCTACTCATTACCCTGGAATAAATGAAATGATCACCATTTCGAGTATTTTAAAGTTGCATAATATATTGGGGTAAATGAGGGACAAATAAATAAATGTTGGTAAGCCAACATTATGTTTATAGGAAAAATAATGAAGTTTTCATGTTCAAGTTTCAAATTACAACTTGTGAATGTTGTTGTCTGTTTTAAATGTATTTTTAAACAATTGATGTTTTTAACAATTAGTGATAATGTAATTCTTTAATTAGGGTGGAGTATAAATAGAGCTGGGTGTGTGTTTTACATTGTTCTGAGGAAGTCTCTCTAGTGGGGAAGAAAACGCTCAACATATCTACAATAAATTGTGTTTTTCAAGGTGATTGTCCTGTCCTTTCTGGTCTTTGGACTGTTTTAATGTTGAGCATATTTAGCATATGGGCATAACTTCGCTGAGTTGATTTCTCTTACAGCAGTTTAGGCAGGATTGCCACTATGTATATAATTCCACATTTAGTGCAGATGGTAAATGATGGGTCTTCTGATGTAGATATGTTATGAAGAAAAGTAGACAGAAGGGCATGTATCCCTTTTATCAAACCGGTGAGGTTAGGCATGGTTGAGACATGTATCCCTTTCATCAAACAGTTGGGGATAGCCATAGTTGGGACATGTATCCCTTTCACCAAACAGGTGAGGATAGTCATGGTTGGGACATGTATCCCTTTCATCATACCGGTGAGGATAGCCATGGTTGGGACATGTATCCCTTTCACCAAACAAGTGGGGATAGCCATGGTTGAGACATGTATGCTTTCACCAAACAGGTGGGGATAGCCATGGTTGGGACATGTATCCCTTTCACCAAACAGGTAGGGATAGTCATGGTTGGGACATGTATCACTTTCACCAAACAGGTGGAGATAGCGATCGTTGGGACATGTATCACTTTCACCAAACAGGTGGAAATAGCCATGGATGGGACATGTATCCCTTTCACCAAACAGGTGGCGGCAGCTGTGGCTCGGACATGTATCCCTTTCACTAAACAGGTGAGGATAGCCATGGTTGGGACACGTATCCCATTCACTTAACAGGTGGGGATAGCCATGGTTGGGACATGTATCACTTTCACCAAACAGGTGGGGATAGCCATGGTTGGGACATGTATCCCTCTCACCAAACTGGTGGGTATAGCCATAGTTGGGACATGTATTCCTTTCACCAAAAAGGTGGGGATAGACATGGTTGAGAAATGTATCCCTTTCACCAAGCAGGTGGGGATAGCCTTGGTTGGGACATATATCCCTTTCAACAAACAGGTGGGAATAGCATGGTTTGGACATGTATCCCTTTCACCACACAGGTGGAGATAGCCATGGTTGGGACATGTATTCCTTTCACCAAACAGGTGGGGACAGCTATGGCTGGACATGTATCCCTTTCACCAAACAGGTGAGTATAGCCATGGTTGGGACATGTATCCCATTCACCAAACAGGTAGGGATAGCCATGGTTGGGACATGTATCCCTTTCACCAAACAGGTGAGGATAGCCATGGTTGAGACATGTATCCTTTCACCAAAAAGGTGGGGATAGCCATGGTTGGGACTTGTATCCCTTTCACCAAACAGGCAGGGATAGTCATGGTTGGGACATGTATCACTTTCACCAAACAGGTGGAGATAGCCATGGTTGGGACATGTATCCCTTTCAGCAAACAGGTGAGGATAGCCATATTTGGGACATGTATACCTTTCAACAGACAGGTGGGGATAACCATGGGTGAGACATGTATCAGATTCACCAAACAGGTAGGGATAGCCATGGTTGGGACATGTATCGCTTTCACCAAACAGGTGGAGATAGCCATGGTTGAGACATGTAGCCTTTCACCAAACAGGTGGGGACAGCTATGGTTGAGAAAGATATCCCATTAACCAAACAGGTAGGGATAGTCATGGTTGGAACATGTATCCCTTTCACCAAACAGGTGGGGATAGCCATGGTTGGGGCATGTATCCCTTTCACCAAACAGGTGGGGATAGCCATGGTTGGGACATGTATCCCTTTCACCAAACAGGTGGGGATAGCCAGGGTTGGGACATGTATCCCTTTCACCAAACAGGTGAGGGCAGCTATAGCTGGACATGTATCTCTTTCACCAAACAGGTGAGGATAGCCATGGTTGGGACATGTATCCCTTTCACAAAACAGGTGAGGATAGCCATGGATGGGACAGTTATCTCTTTCACCAAACAGGTGAGGATAGCCATGGTTGGGGCATTTATCCCTTTCACCAAACAGGTGGGGATACCCATGGTTGGGACATGTATCCCTTTCACCAAACAGGTGATGATAGCCATGGTTGAGACATGTATCCTTTCACCAAAAACGTGGGGATAGCCATGGTTGGGACATATATCCCTTTCACCAAACAGGTAGGGATAGTCATGGTTGGGACATGTATCACTTTCACCAAACAGGTGGGGATATCCAGGGTTGGGACATGTGTCCCTTTCACCAAACAGGTGAGGACAGCTATAGCTGGACATGTATCTCTTTCACCAAACAGGTGAGGATAGCCATGGTTGGGACATGTATCCCTTTCACAAAACAGGTGAGGATAGCCATGGATGGGACATTTATCTCTTTCACCAAACAGGTGAGGATAGCCATGGTTGGGGCATGTATCCCTTTCACCAAACAGGTGGGGATACCCATGGTTGGGACATGTATCCCTTTCACCAAACAGGTGAGGATAGCCATGGTTGAGACATGTATCCTTTCACCAAAAAGGTGGGGATAGCCATGGTTGGGACATATATCCCTTTCACCAAACAGGTAGGGATAGTCATGGTTGGGACATGTATCACTTTCACCAAACAGGTGGAGATAGCCATGGTTGGGACATGTATCCCTTTCACCAAACAGGTGGGGGTAGCCATGGTTGGGACATATATCCCTTTCACCAAACAGGTAGGGATAGTCTTGGTTGGGACATGTATCACTTTCACCAAACAAGTGGAGATAGACATGTTCGGGACATGTATTCCTTTCACCAAACAAGAGGAGATCGGCATAGATGGGACATATATCCCTTTCACCAAACAGGTGGGGACAGCTATAGCTCGGACATGTATCCCTTTCAGCAAACAGGTCAGGATAGCCATGGTTGGGACATTTATCCCTTTCACCAAACAGATGGGGATAGCCATGGTTGGGACATGTATCCCTTTCACCAACAGGTGGGGATAGCCATGAGTGGGACATGTATCCCTTTCACCAAATAGGTAGGGATAGCCATGGTTGGGATATGTATCCCTTTCACCAAACAGGTGGGGATAGCCAGGGTTGGGACATGCATCCCTTTAACCAAGTAGGTGGGGATAGCCTTGGTTGGGACATGCATCCCTTTCACCAAACAGGTGGGGATAGCCATGGTTGGGGCATGTATCCCTTTCACCAAACAGGTGAGGATAGCCATGGTTGAGACATGTATCCTTTCACCAAAAACGTGGGGATAGCCATGGTTGGGACATATATCACTTTCACCAAACAGGTGGGGATATCCAGGGTTGGGACATGTATCCCTTTCACCAAACAGGTGAGGACAGCTATAGCTGGACATGTATCTCTTTCACCAAACAGGTGAGGATAGCCATGGTTGGGACATGTATCCCTTTCACAAAACAGGTGAGGATAGCCATGGATGGGACATTTATCTCTTTCACCAAACAGGTGAGGATAGCCATGGTTGGGGCATGTATCCATTTCACCAAACAGGTGGGGATACCCATGGTTGGGACATGTATCCCTTTCACCAAACAGGTGAGGATAGCCATGGTTGAGACATGTATCCTTTCACCAAAAAGGTGGGGATAGCCATGGTTGGGACATATATCCCTTTCACCAAACAGGTAGGGATAGTCATGGTTGGGACATGTATCACTTTCACCAAACAGATGGAGATAGCCATGGTTGGGACATGTATCCCTTTCACCAAACAGGTGGGGGTAGCCATGGTTGGGACATATATCCCTTTCAGCAAACAGGTAGGGATAGTCTTGGTTGGGACATGTATCACTTTCACCAAACAAGTGGAGATAGACATGTTCGGGACATGTATTCCTTTCACCAAACAGGTGGGGATCGGCATAGTTGGGACATATATCCCTTTCACCAAACAGGTGGGGACAGCTATAGCTCGGACATGTATCCCTTTCAGCAAACAGGTGAGGATAGCCATGGTTGGGACATTTATCCCTTTCACCAAACAGATGGGGATAGCCATGGTTGGGACATGTATCCCTTTCACCAACAGGTGGGGATAGCCATGAGTGGGACACGTATCCCTTTCACCAAACAGGTAGGGATAGCCATGGTTGGGACATGTATCCCTTTCACCAAACAGGTGGGGATAGCCATGGTTGGGACATGCATCCCTTTCACCAAACAGGTGGGGATAGCCATGGTTGGGGCATGTATACCTTTCACCATACAGGTGTGGATAGCCATGGTTGGGACATGTATTCCTTTCACCAAAAAGGTGGGGATAGACATGGTTGAGACATGTATCCCTTTCACCAAGTAGGTGGGGATAGCCTTGGTTGGGACATATATCCCTTTCAACAAACAGGTGGGAATAGCCATGGTTTGGACATGTATCCCTTTCACCACACAGGTGGAGATAGCCATGGCTGGGACATGTATTCCTTTCACCAAACAGGTGGGGACAGCTATGGCTGGACATGTATCCCTTTCACCAAACAGGTGAGTATAGCCATGGTTGAGACATGTATCCCTTTCACCAAACAGGTGAGGATAGCCATGGTTGAGACATGTATCCTTTCACCAAAAAGGTGGGGATAGCCATGGTTGGGACATGTATCCCTTTCACCAAACAGGTAGGGATAGTCATGGTTGGGACATGTATCACTTTCACCAAACAGGTGAAGATAGCCATGGTTGGGACATGTATCCCTTTCAACAAACAGGTGGGGATAGCCATCGTTGGAACATGGATCCCTTTCAACAGACAGGTGGGGATAACCATGGGTGAGACATGTATCAGATTCACCAAACAGGTAGGGATAGCCATGGTTGGGACATGTATCGCTTTCATCAAACAGGTGGAGATAGCTATGGTTGAGACATGTAGCCTTTCACCAAACAGGTGGGGATAGCTATGGTTGAGAAATATATCCCATTCACCAAACAGGTAGGGATAGTCATGGTTGGAACATGTATCCCTTTCACCAAACAGGTGGGGATAGCCATGGTTGGGGCATGTATCCCTTTCACCAAACAGGTGGAGATAGCCATGGTTGGGACATGTATCCCTTTCACCAAACAGGTGGGGATAGCCAGGGTTGGGACATGTATCCCTTTCACCAAACAGGTGAGGACAGCTATAGCTGGACATGTATCTCTTTCACCAAACAGGTGAGGATAGCCATGGTTGGGACATGTATCCCTTTCACAAAACAGGTGAGGATAGCCATGGATGGGACATTTATCTCTTTCACCAAACAGGTGAGGATAGCCATGGTTGGGGCATGTATCCCTTTCACCAAACAGGTGGGGATACCCATGGTTGGGACATGTATCCCTTTCACCAAACAGGTGAGGATAGCCATGGTTGAGACATGTATCCTTTCACCAAAAACATGGGGATAGCCATGGTTGGGACATATATCCCTTTCACCAAACAGGTAGGGGGATAGTCATAGTTGGGACATGTATCACTTTCACCAAACAGGTGGGGATAGCCAGGGTTGGGACATGTATCCCTTTCACCAAACAGGCGAGGACAGCTATAGCTGGACATGTGTCTCTTTCACCAAACAGGTGAGGATAGCCATGGTTGGGACATGTACCCCTTTTACAAAACAGGTGAGGATAGCCATAGATGGGACATTTATCTCTTTCACCAAACAGGTGAGGATAGCCATGGTTGGGGCATGTATCCCTTTCACCAAACAGGTGGGGATACCCATGGTTGGGACATGTATCCCTTTCACCAAACAGGTGATGATAGTCATGGTTGAGATATGTATCCTTTCACCAAAAAGGTGGGGATAGCCATGGTTGGGACATATATCCCTTTCACCAAACAGGTAGGGATAGTCATGGTTGGGACATGTATCACTTTCACCAAACAGGTGGAGATAGCCATGGTTGGGACATTTATCCCTTTCACCAAACAGGTGGGGGTAGCCATGGTTGGGACATATATCCCTTTCACTAAACAGGTAGGGATAGTCTTGGTTGGGACATGTATCACTTTCACCAAACAAGTGGAGATAGACATGTTCGGGACATGTATTCCTTTCACCAAACAGGTGGGGATCGGCATAGTTGGGACATATATCCCTTTCACCAAACAGGTGGGGACAGCTATGGCTCGGACATGTATCCCTTTCAGCAAACAGGTGAGGATAGCCATGGTTGGGACATTTATCCCTTTCACCAAACAGATGGGGATAGCCATGGTTGGGACATGTATCCCTTTCACCAACAGGTGGGGATAGCCATGAGTGGGACATGTATCCCTTTCACCAAACAGGTAGGGATAGCCATGGTTGGGACATGTATCCCTTTCACCAAACAGGTGGGGATAGCCATGGTTGGGACATGCATCCCTTTCACCAAACAGGTGGGAATAGCCATGGTTGGGGCATGTATCCCTTTCACCAAACAGGTGTGGATAGCCATGGTTGGGACATGTATCCCTTTCACCAAACAGGTGGGGATAGCCATGGTTGGGACATGTATCCCTTTCACCAAACAGTTCAGGACAACTCTGGCTGGACATGTATCCCTTTCACAAAACAGGTGGGGATAGCCATGGTTGAGACATGTATCCTTTCACTAAACAGGTGGAGATAGCCATGGTTGGGACATGTATCCCTTTCACCAAACAGGTGGGGATACCCATGGTTGGGATATGTATCCCTTTCACCAAACAGGTGATCATAGCCATGGTTGAGACATGTATCCTTTCGCCAAAAAGGTGGGGATAGCCATGGTTGGGACATATATCCCTTTCACCAAACAGGTAGGGATAGTCATGGTTGGGACATGTATCACTTTCACCAAACAGGTGGAGATCGCCATGGTTGGGACATTTATCCCTTTCACCAAACAGGTGGGGGTAGCCATGGTTGGGACGTATATCCCTTTCACCAAACAGGTAGGGATAGTCTTGGTTGGGACATGTATCACTTTCACCAAACAAGTGGAGATAGACATGTTCGGGACATGTATTCCTTTCACCAAACAGGTGGGGATCGGCATAGTTGGGACATATATCCCTTTCACCAAACAGGTGGGGACAGCTATGGCTCGGACATGTATCCCTTTCAGCAAACAGGTGAGGATAGCCATGGTTGGGACATTTATCCCTTTCACCAAACAGATGGGGATAGCCATGGTTGGGACATGTATCCCTTTCACCAACAGGTGGGGATAGCCATGAGTGGGACATGTATCCCTTTCACCAAACAGGTAGGGATAGCCATGGTTGGGACATGTATCCCTTTCACCAAACAGGTGGGGATAGCCATGGTTGGGACATGCATCCCTTTCACCAAACAGGTGGGAATAGCCATGGTTGGGCCATGTATCCCTTTCACCAAACAGGTGTGGATAGCCATGGTTGGGACATGTATCCCTTTCACCAAACAGGTGGGGGTAGCCATGGTTGGGACATGTATCCCTTTCACCAATCAGGTCGGGACAACTCTGGCTGGACATGTATCCCTTTCACAAAACAGGTGGGGATAGCCATGGTTGAGACATGTATCCTTTCACTAAACAGGTGGAGATAGCCATGGTTGGGACATGTATCCCTTTCACCAAACAGGTGGGGATAGCCATCTTTGGGACATGTATCCCTTTCACCAAACAGGTGGGTGCATCTATAGCTCAGACATGTATCCCTTTCACCAAACAGGTGGGTGCATCTATAGCTCAGACATGTATCCCTTTCATCAAACAGGTGAGGATAGCCATGGTTGGGACATATATCCCTTTCACCAAACAGGTAGGGATAGTCATAGTTGGGACATGTATCCCTTTCACCAAACAGGTGGAGATAGCCATAGTTGGGACATGTATCCTTTTCACCAAACAGGTGGGGATAGCCGTCTTTGGGACATGTATCCCTTTCACCAAACAGGTGGGGACATCTATAGCTCAGACATGTATCCCTTTCACCAAACGGGTGAGGATAGCCATGGTTGGAACATTTTTCCCTTTCACCAAACAGGTGGGGATAGCCATGATTGGGACATTTATCCCTTTCCCCAAACAGGTAGGGATAGCCATGGTTGGGACATGTATCCCTTTCACCAAACAGGTGGGGATAGCCATGGGTGGGACATGTATCCCTTTCACCAAACAGGTGGGGATAGCCATGATTGGGACATGTATCCCTTTCATCAAGCAGGTGGGAATAGCCATGGTTAGGACATATATCCCTTTCTCCAAACAGGTGAGGAACCATGGTTGGGACATGTATCCCTTTCAGCAAACAGGTGGAGATATCCATGGTTGGGATATGTATCCCTTTCACCAAACATGTGGTGATAGCCATGGTTGGGACATGTATCCTTTTCATCAAACAGATGGGGATAGCCATGGTTGGGATATGTATCTTTTTCACCAAACAGGTGGGGATAGCCATGGTTGGGGCATGTATCCCTTTCATCAAACAGGTGAGAGTAGAAAATCAGTGTGTGGTAGAAGTACTGCTGATCTCTCTGTATCAAGGTTATCTACAAGTAAGTTAATGCCTTCATTTTAAGCATCTTTAAATTGGCTGCATATGAAATTCTATTAATCTTCTTTAGTAGGATGTTTCTGAATGCAAAGTTATAGGTTCATAGGTTCATAGATTAGTACTAAGGTAACTGCCCTTGCGAGCCATTTTAAGCTTAGCCAATTATCCCTTGTGAGACTCAAACCCTGCACCTTGTGTTTGTAAGGCAAACACCTTACCCATTAGGCCATCCTCCCAACCCTTATCAGTCAACACTAAGAATAATTTAATGCCAGAATGTCTGTAAATGAATGTGTAATCTTTTTTTTTCTCTCCATATCTTGAAATGTCTGTGAACAAATACGTATGTGTGAAGTAACTATTCAAAAGCCTATAAATGTGTTGCTTTACTTACGTTTAGGACTTCCTGAGATCTGTTATGGCTTTCAAAGCCAACATAATTTACAATTAAGGATGCTCCATTATGGTTTAATTAGCTGATATTTTCCATTGTTTTCAGCCAGCTAATCCTAACAGTCTCTTTGCCATGGAAAACCAATGACTTTGGTATATTTACAGTGTCTGAAGTGTGAAACACCAATAACCTAGATTCAGTAGCAAGCACAAACGAACATTGTAGTCCCAAATCATCAGTGGTTTCCACTCCAGGTTACACAATATTAGTCGCTAGCAAGGATTGGGTATTTGAAGGTCTAGTTGCTTGTCAAGACCAACCTTTCTAATGGTTATTTTTTATAATCCAGTCTAATCCTTAATTAAAAGTTTGTAAGTAACTTTATTAACTGAATGGATTTAACAGCTTATTATAATGTGTATAGTTTTTCTAAGTCCATAGTTTTCTAATATTAGGATATGGGTATGCTGCCTCCACAGTATCCTTCCATATTTAGAATCTGTATGGAGTTCTTATAATCCTTATTAGACTGATCCATCTCAAACCTTCCTCACTCTGGTCAGTTTGACTTGGTCTCGGTCAACTAGTGCACAGTTAGAATTTCCACCACACTTGAGCAGGTAGTGTGTATTGGTTCATCCATTTGCAGCCCAAGCACACTCCCATTCAGGGCTGGGACCATTTAAATATATTTTTAAGACAAGCCAGTCAGATGATGACTCATCCAAATATGAGGCTTCACTACATATTTCAACCCTGTTGTGTCTACTACTTTTGAACAGCACAGACAAGCATTATGTCACCTAAATACTCCAAAAAATGACTGTTCTTTTTACATGTGATATTTAAATGTTTAATTGGTATGTTTTATACTGATGAAGTCTAGGCTAAGACAAAAGCACTTACTGATGTGTGGTTACAGTTTTTCAACTTTTATTTCCTTGGATTTTTGTTTTATAAATCTACAACTGTGGATATTCACACTGAATTTCAGGACATACTGCCATCTGTACCATTACTCAGCAAAAAAAATATTTGGGCATTCCACACTCTACCTCACTTTATCTGAAGAGTTCTAAAAGAATACTTATCCAGTCTCACAAAAAATGCTCTGAAGGGAAGTAATTGAGGAATAAGTTGAATACCACACACTATGGTTCGCTTAGCTAGGGTTAAGCATGTAAGAAGTTTTACATATTTTTTTTTATGTTAGAAGATTCTAAACAAAACTTCAGAATTCCAAGCATAATATCTTTAATCCACAACTAATCCTACCATCTACTACACATTTACTTATCTTTCATTACAGCTTATTGTTCACATGTATAAAGATTATTTTTATGCATACCTAAAATATTGTCAGTGTTTCTCTATTGCTTTTCATGAAGAATGCTCATACCACACATTTCAGATAATGCGTACCTGGAGCTTTTCTCCCTACTGAAAATGGGTTTAGGGTTAACCCAGTTAAAAACAACAATAACAAAATAAAAAAAATAATTAGGTAAATAAAATAAATGTATTTGTATATGTATGTCTACCTATTTGTCTATCTATCTGTCCATGTATCTTTCTGTCTGTCTATCCACATAATCTAACTCTCCCTCCCTCCCTCCCTCTCTCTCTCTCTATATATATATATATATATTTATATATGTGTATATATATATATATATATATATATATATATATATATATATATATATATATATATATATATATATATGTATGTATACGTGTATGTATATATATATATATATATATATATATATATATATATATCTATATATATATATATATATATATATATATATATATATATATATATATATATATATATATATATATATATATATATATATATATATATATATATATATATATGTATATATATATATATATATATATATATATATATATTTATATATATATATATATATATATGTATATATATATATATATATATATATATATATATATATATATATGTATGGGTCCCCTTCACATGGTCGACATTTCAGAATGTCAAAGACCATATGGCCAAGATCATATGATCAACATTCGAAATGTCGACCTTGTGGAACCGGCATCTCCGTACAGTGCGGAATGGAAAGATTTCCATCTTCCTCACTGTAGTACAATTTTGGAGTTGGTATATTTAAGTTCCAGGGGGTGTGGGGGAGTATGGCCCCCCCACAGGGGGTGCAGGGGAGCATAGACCCCTGCTAAGAGCATGAAGGTAAGTTTTGTTTTGTTTTTTTTATTCCATGGTCGATATTTCGAATGTTGATCATATGGTCTCAGCCATATGGTCTTCGACATTCTGAAATGACATAGGCAACCTTCAGACTCTAGACCCAACCCAGTTTCTTTGAGAAAGTCACCAAAGCCCTGGATGAAGATAAGACAGTGCATACTGCCTATGTGCACCTAGCCAAGGCTTTTGACACAATCCCCCTCTCAGATATCAGAGAAACTCTCCCAGCCGAAGATTAACCCTTACATCACTAGATGTGTAGCCAATTGTCTCACCGACAGAACACATACTGTCAAAGATGGTGACGCCACCTTTACCAATTGCATACCATAAGGATCTGTGCTAGGCCCCTCACTGTTTGGGTTGGAATCTAGTTCTCAGAAGTCCAGGCTAAGGTAGACAGCCTTTGGCTTACCAAGTTTGCTGATGATTGCAAATTGGGTGCAATCACTGAGACCCCAATAATGTTAACATTACAGGAAGGAAGTCAAGCCAAAGGATACACTCCAAATGTTAGCGCTTTTGTATTTTATTCTAACCAGACTTCTTCAGAAAAAACATCCATATTATATCCACAACAATTGTCAGACTCGCTCCACGAATTATGTTCATCTAACTGTGAACAATTGAGGCAACTTGGGATTAACATGGCTAGGCTTGTAAGGGCTCTAGGGCTGTTAGTATATGAACCTGTGAATGGGGTGGTGCTCTTAATACAACAAGCTAATCACCAGTACCTGTGATGAAACAACAGACATGGTCATTCATTTTTATTCACAGCCACTGACTATGTACATCTCACATGTCTGACTACAATCAACAATGCCAGCTTTAGGTGAAGTGGAGGCCTACACAAAGGACTCTGAGGACCCCATTGTTGCACAGTAGTCCTTCCCTGCACTTTGTCAGTGCCCACCTCATTTTCATGTCATCCTTACTTCTTTTTTGCTTTTTTTTTTCATTCTTTGCCTTACTTTTTACCAACCCCCCCCTGCTTTTTACACACGTTAACAGGACAAGATTCTACCATAATAGGTCTGGAGGATCTTAGTGAGTGTGAGGACCACTTGGCCTCCAGAAGCCATATGTTTCTAGATGTTCTGATTTAATGATGGTCTGAAGAAAAAAAATCATGAGTAAAAAAAGAAATTCAGTGTGTCTAAAGCCTAATGTTCAAAGTTAACAAAACAGTTCATCTCCAAAAAAATGAGAAGACATATGAAAGGATATATAAAGCCTGTATGGGAATACTGCCTGCCTGCCTCTCCAAAGTGAGAGATTGTTGCCTTTTATGTATCCTTCTCATGTTAGATTAGAATAAAAGTAAAAATAGAAATAGCCTGAGGCTTATGTTATACGGCTGATGGTTTGGGAGAAGAAACCAAGGCACATGGATAAAATCCACACAGAGATGGAAGTAGATACAGACACCAAACAGTAGGAATCACAGCGAAAAACTTAACCAGAGACTCAAGTTCTATTAGATGTCAACACTACTTGATGCAATGCACTGCCAGTGATAACTGTTTCACACACATCATGCACAGACTGCCACAGACAGCCCCTTATTGAGTCCAGTGCTGATGTCTGACTATGATGGAAAGAGAAAAAAATATGGCCAACTTTCTAATTTTAAATACATGGGAATTTATCTTCTCAGTTATTGCTGTCAGGAAACAATGTGCAGCCCAACACCCTACATATGTTTCAACCTCTTAGCTCAAGAACCAAGGAGAAAGCTAAAAGTAATGGTGAGCAAGAGGACCAAAATCAGGAACAGCTATGACCTCTATATAAGTGACTTGCTCAGAAACACACAGTTCTTTACATATGTATGCATGTATATGCGTATATATATATATATATATATATATATATATATATATGGTTTACCTTTGAATGTGCAAAAGCACATTAGTTAAACGTGCACATCTGCAAACCATTTACGCGAAAACTGTAGCGCCGACTTCCTGAAATGTCGAATAAATATCGACTTTCGACATTTCTGATCAATCCACTGCCAAAACAAGTGCTACCATGGGTCAAAAATGGGGCGAGATTTTGGAATTTGGTGCTTTGGTTTTTGCAGTTTCGGAATTTTGTGGTTTGCAGTTCACAGCAACAGTTTCGAAGATGTTGCCGCGAACATTCAAAGATAAACCTATACACACACACACACACACACATATATATATATATATATATATATATATATATATATATATATGTGTGTGTGTGTATAAACACACACATATACTGTAGGTTGATTGTAGTAAAGCTAGGGTGGGTAGAAGGGGGCAGCTACCTTAGGCAGAAAATATTAAGGGGTGCAGTCAGAAGATGCCAATTGGTCTTCAGTGCAGTGGAGGCTGATATTGCATTTGTAGTCTGAAGTGAAGTGTGTAACTCCCCAAGTTTGGCAGAAACTCTAATAATCACTTGTTACAGATATAGCAAACAGTTGTTACAGTTTAAATTGAAAGAAAAGCTTCATTTTGTCTTTAGACAATAATATTGACAACACACCCCTTAGAGTTGACCCAGTAGTCAGGGACCTAGGGACACATAGCTAATAATCTAGCCTCTGACCATCACGTATCTACAGTAGTGAGGAAATTATTCTATGTTGCACAAGTTATAAACAAAAGTATGGCATCTAAGTCCAAAAAAGTAATTGTTCCACTGTATTCGGCATTCATCAGACCTATCATTGAGTATAACGGACCCTTTGGTATCTACCTAACCAGGCCTATCCAACAACTGGAATGTCCACAGAAGTTCCTCATTAAAAGAATACAGGGTTAAGTAAAATGTCCTATGCAGACCACTTAAAGACTTTATCCCTGTATTCTGTCTTCTACAGGCTTTTGAGGAGATATTTATTCCTGATGTACAGGTCATTGTCAGACCCCACTCTGATGGACCTCTTGCATATCCACAAAACAAACAGCACCAGAATTACCCATTTTAAAGACTTAAACTTTGCTTGTAATAGGTTCATAGTTTCATAGGTAGGTACAAGGGCCTACCTAAGCCTAGCCAGCAAGGTTCCAAAGCTTACGCTACCCAGGAAAGTTATTTTCCTGTGCCTGTGATATAAGTAGGACCTGTTTAAGAGACAGGTATCTATCCCAGAGATTACTTTATCTCTGGAACAGACTCGCCATCCACCTGAAGCAGAGTTCCTCCCTAACCCAATTCAAGTACAAGTTGGATAATTGGATGGGGAACAGGAAATTCATACCTGTTTTGGCACCTATGTCTCTAATGGACACAGGCAACATGTAAATGGTTCATCTCCCAGGCCCCCGCTTACAATTATCAAGGGTACCAGAACTTGTCAGAGATTTGGGATGCATGGCTAGACTTAAAATGGCCACTGTGGTCATTAGCCTAGTAAATACCTATGAGTCTATGAACCTATTAAGGCACATCCTTCTTGTTAATGAGTTTCTTTATAAACAGCATTAACATTTGTCCTTCCTCTTCATTGGGCAACAAAAGGCTACCAAATAATTCCCCCCAATACGCTGCTGCAGATTTCTAGTATCATTCTCTAGCTTCTTCACATTTCCAACCAAGCCATATATGCCTTCTTCCTCTTTCTCGCGGTTTACAATCAACAGCACCCTCAAGCTGATACACTGTTGATTGCTATGCATATTATTAATTATTTTATTCAACTGGACCTTATTAATTAATTTATATGTTTTATTTTCTTGTAACATAAATTTCATTGTTTCATCATAGTAGTGCCTATCTAAAATAACAATGGCACCCCCCCTTATCGGTGGGTCTTATTATAATCTCTTTATTGTTGTTTAGACTGGTTAAAGCCTCATGTTCTTCATTACTTAAATTATGAAACTTATGATTACTTCCAGTTTTGTTATTCCACATTTCTATCAAATCTCTTTCTACTGCCTGTTCAAATGCCTCTAGCAGAGGATGTAAGTAAGGTGTAAAAACACTAGGTTTTTTAAAAACAGATACATCATTTTTAAGCTCATTTTTATATAACATTTTCAGAGCTATACTTCTAACACATTTCTTAACATCCAGAATAAAGTCACTTGTATCAGCACCCTTCGAGTGTATAAAAGAATGACCTTTATTAAGTAAGGCTCTTTCATGAATTCATAATGGATATTTAGACAGATTTAACACTAGTTCAGAATCACTTACTTCTGTATCTTGTTCTGTGAGTGTATCAAGTCTCCGGATATCTTCCGTTTTTTGTTGATTCTCGTAGGAGTCCATTTCTTCGGTTCCCGAATAGGGAGCGGGAATGAATGAACAGTACGACTTAAAAAAGACTGTCTCACTCATCTAGTGTTACTGTCTTCCTTCTAACATCTGCATTAGAATTTCCAGTCTCATATGTCACAATGTTTCTGGTACATTCATGGCTTGATGTAGAGGCTATCGCTTGTTCTTCTATTAAACTAATTTGTTTAACTCTGGATTTGGTTATATTTCCATTTGGTCGATCCATATTCGTTAACTTTACTTCACATCTGCTGACTAAAGCCTTTGCCTTGTGATTGCTGTCGTGTTGAGTTCCTCCTTCTTCTACTGACGAGCCGAGGGTGTTGGTGCCAATCAAAACTTCTGATTGGTCGGCTGGATGAGCCTGATTGACATAGCCACCACGCCCTCCCTCTCCTGTTCTCCTCGATCGCTGAAGTTCTCTCGGCCAAGAAAAGACGTGACCCACACTAAAATCTTTTAGGTCACGTTCAAGTTTGTTCTCTTTTTGCCAGTAGCAGCTTGCACTCTAAATTGAGTACATGAGAGTGCATATTCTCATAAAATTCATTGTAATCTATTTCATTAAGAAGTGACTTAATCATCATTTGTTGTTCTATCACTTCATCATTAATACTATTTTCTATTATTATATATTGCTCAATGAGCAGTTTCATATATGCATAACTGGTTTTAATATTGAGCTTCTGCCAATTGGTTAGAAGCTCAGGGTATAATGTCCCAAATGTCGGCATTTTCAAAGTTCTCAAACCTCTTGGCACCACATGGAAACAAAGACATGCCTCCATGTGCTTACATTGCCACTGTATGTTTTTCAACTTATTTAATAGATTCTCAGTCTTTCGAGTAAGCTGCATAATTTTAAGAGTAAAATTAGTATCTTGCTCCTTATTATCGGCATTAAGTAAATCAGTCTTTTGGAATTGTAGTAAAGCATTCGCTTCCGCTTTCAATAGCCGTTTGAAAGCTAACTCCATGTTGGATGAATTTTTACCTTCTAGCACAGATTTCAGGTTGTAGTCAAGCTCCACATTATTTTCATTTGCCATGTTCCTGTCCGCTGCCACACCAATTCAAAAGTAATAAAAACACAGAAGCAGTTTCAGGATAAAGGTGCCTGAACGAAACAATAGAACCTACTTTAGCACACCTTCAAGGACCACCACGGCTGGATTAAATGTTATTCTTTGATTCTATGATTTATTTATGTCAAATAGGTTCATACATAGGTTCATAGGTTCATACTAGGCTATCTACCCTAGGGCATTTATAAGTCTAGCCAGAGTATGTTTGGCTTTCGCCACCCATTTTAAATTAATTTTGCTATGCCCTTTTTCGAGGTTAGTATGCTGTGCCTCTGTCTAACAGTGACACAGAAGTGATACCCGGGGTAAACCTACGATCTCCCATCCACTCATCAAGATTCCTCTTGAAAAGAGTCAATGAGGGACTCTGCCTAACCTGGACTGGGATTTTATTCCAGAGTGAAGGGAGCCTCTGGGTTATGAATCTGTCCCTCCAGCATGTCCTATTTATTTCAGTGCTGAGGTTCAAGTCTCTCGAGCGTGTAGCTCGATGGGATTTGGATTTTTTGAGGTGCAGCATGTCCCTTAATTCTGGGTTGGACATGGCCTTATACGTCAGGCACAGGTCACCTCTGAGCAGGCGGTATGCCACTGAGTAGAGCTGGAGTTTCTTTAACCGGGCAGCATATGGCATCTGTTTGAGCCCTTTGATCCTCTTGGTGAGGTACTTTTGGGGTCTTTCCAGTTGCTGCAGGTGTTTGGTAAGGTACATCCCAAAAGGGGCATTGTACTCAATTATGGGCCTGATGAGGGATGAGTAAAGAGGCACGATGACCTCCCCTAATCTAGATGTGAATCCCTTCATGATTAGGTGGGCTATATAAAATGTTTTTCTAACCACTTTGGCCATGTGGTTGTCAAATGAGAGATTGCTATCAACTTGGGTCCCCAGGTCCATAATTACCTGTACCATCTGTACTTAATGGATTACCACCTATGTGGTAATTTGTGGGCACTTTGTTTTTGCCAAAGGGGATGACTATACACTTTTTGGCGTTTAGCTTGAGGCCATGGCTCTGGCACCAGTTGTCTGTTTCTATGAGGCCCTTTTGGAGGATGCTTGTGTCGCCTGGAGAGTCGATTATGGTGCCCAGTTTGCAGTCATCTGCGAACTTGGTCAGCCACAGTCCTTCCGTGTTGGCCTGTACCTCCGAGAAATATATACCAAACAAGAGAGGTCCCAGGACTGAGCCTTGTGGGATGCCACTTGTAACTGGTTTGGAGTCTGACATGGCTCCAGCAATTCTAACCATGTGGGTTCTGTCCTTGAGCCACTTTGCAACCCATCTAGTGACATAGGGGTTTATATTTAAGCTGGTGAGCTTATCTATAATGCCCGAGTGGGGTATTGTATCGAAGGCTTTTGCGAGGTCCAGATAGGCTGTGTGGACCACCTTCCCTTCGTCAACGGCCTTGGTGACTGTTTCAAAGAAGTCAACCAGGTTTAAGAGGCAGGATCTGCCCTTAACAAAGCCAAACTGGATAGGATCCAGTGTCAGTAGGTCCCCAATATCTTTATTTATGAGGTCCATGATGATCCTTTCCATAGCTTTGCAGACCAAGCTAGTCAGGCTTATGGGGCGATAGTTTCCAGGGTCCATTAAGGCACCACCTTTGTGGAGAGGGACCACTGTTGCTGTACGCCACTCTTTGGGTACATATCCTGTAGTAAGGCTGAGATTGAACAGTAGTTTTATGTTTGGGTTTAGCTCTTCTTGGAGTTCATGTAGGACGCAGCCTGGGACACCATCTGGTCCCATTGATGCTGTGTTTTTGCTTTGGGGAGGGCGGCTCCCACCTGAGCATCTGAGATGTCAGGGGGGCAGCACTCTGCTGGGATAGATATTTGCCCTTTTGGTGGGGGGGGGGAGTTTGCGCTGAACCTGTCAGCTAGGATGTTGGCAATGTCTGTGAGATCAGTGTATTTTTTGTCATTTTGGACTAATTCTGAGCATATCTGGGAATTCCCACCCAGGTTCCTAACATAACTAAAGAAAGCCTTGTGATTATCCTTAGTGTCCTGTGCAATTTTGCTCTCGAAGCTGGCCTTTGACGATTTTATGAGTGCCCTTAGTTTTTTGCTAATACTGATCAGAGATGCCTTCCCTTTTTGGGATTTTGCTCTATCATGTAGTAGCTTCCTCTTTCTATTGTATAGTTTGTTTATGGCTGGGGTCCACCAGACAGGTCGTCTGCCTTTGGAGGACTGGGTCTTGGTTTTATTTGGGATTGCATGATCCATGCAGTCCTGAAGGTGTTCATAGAATGCATTTATAAAGGATTCTGCGGTCTGGGCCGTATTTTCCACAGGCCCGGGGGCTATGAAGGATTCCACCTCAGTTTTGAGGAGTGTGAAATTTGCTTTAGAGAAGTTTTTCACTGTGGTTTTCTGGGCAGGGGGTGGGGTCGGGATGTGAATATCCAGTGAGATCAGTTTATGGTCTGATCTTACCAGTGAGGGATACACTTCTGGTCTGGAGCATAGAGTCCCCATGTTGGTGATGATCAGGTCCAGTATGTTTTCCCCTCTTGTGGGAGTGGTAACAAGTTGTTCCATAGCATTTGAGTTTATGAATTCTAGGAACCTTTGGGCAAGGGTGTTGGAGCTAGAGTAATGCTCCCAGTCTATGTTTGGGTAGTTGAAGTCGCCCAATATAATGGTGTTTGGAGAGACCTTCATATTTTCCAGTGTTCTCAGGAAGGCCGAGTGGGGTTCCTGGGTTTGGGAGGGTGGTCTGTAGCAGGCTATAAACTGGAAGGCAGTTTTACCCACTGTTAGTTGCACATGGATAGTCTCTGATGCTTCGTGCTTTGCCACCAACCTGGAGGTGTGGGTATCTTTGATGAATATCGATACTCCCCCTCCTTTTGTGGTTCGGTCCAAGTTTTGGGGCCGAAAAGCATGGTATGAGGTATAACCTGATAGTGCTGGGGTGCTCTCGGGAGCCCTGAACCAAGTTTCTGTTACTGCACAGATATCGATGTTCTCCATGCTAAGGAGAGTTTTGAGTGCATGCATCTTGAGGTTTAGACTTCTAGCGTTGAGTAGCATTACTCTTAGTTTCTTATCTCTTGTGATACCTATGGAGGTGGGTTTGTCTTTTGAGCCTTGCCTAAAAAAGGCACTATGGGGGTAGCAAGAGCCTTTGCCAATATCCGAAAGCCCAGGGGTGATAGGTGCAAGCCGTCCCTAGCAAAGCATCGTGGCTTGTCGTGCATATCATCCCAAGCTGACAGGCATTGGATCCCCTTTGAATGACACCAATACTTAAGCCAATTGTTGAAATTGATCATCTTGTCTTCATACTGTGGCATCATTCTTGGTGAGGGTAAGATGCTACTCAAGGTCAGGGTCATACCAGCCTGGGCTACATGCTCAGAGAGCTCCTCTATGTCTCTTTTCATGTAGTCCAGGGAGGTACGTCTCAGGTCATTCACACCAGCATGGACAATGACTGAGTCATATTTGTACTTGCCTTGGAGTGACCTGAGTGCTTGTGTTATGTGGCGGATCCTAGCACCAGACAGGCTGCTCACCGTGACCTTCTCCTTGTTCAGCCAGGTGAGTGGGACGTCAGTGTGCCTGTGTTATTGATGCAGATTTATATAAATATTTTTTGATTGAATTACCGACAATACCAACATTTAAAGGTTTACCAAAGGTTCATAAAAATTTATACAATCCAAAATGAGACCGATAGTTTCTAGTAGAGGGTGGTTGACAGAACCACTCTCTATATATGTCGAAAATCAACTGAAAGAATTAGTTTGGAAAACACAGAGTATAATTAGAGATACACAAGAATTTTTGGTCACATTTTCTGCAGATTTAGAGGACAAAGTAAATATGTCTGATGTATGGTTAGTAACCCTGGATGTTAAATCATTATTTACAATGATTCCTAATAAGGAAGGACTTGAATATCTAAGACATTTTCTGTGTCAAAATAATGTTAATTCTGATATCATAATGAAATGTATGATGCTTCTAGAATTAATATTGAAAAATAATGTGTTTATGTATAATGATGAATATTATCTACAAGGCAAGGGGTGGCGATGGGAACGCCATGTACGAACTCATACGCCAATCTAGTAATGGCCCAATGGGAAAAGATTCGTATTATGGACATGGAATATGCTAGTAAAATTGTATATTATAAGAGATTTGTAGATGATGTGTTTTTTCTATGGAAAGGGACTGAAATAGATTTATCCAAATTTGTTGAATACATCAATTAGACCACAAGTTTCCTGAGCTTTGAAGGCAAATGGTCAAAAACAGAGACTGAATTTTTAGATGTTTTCATAGTTAGAGAGAATGAGACCTTTACCACAGCATTATTTAGGAAAAACTGTAGGAAAAACAATTTACTTCATTGCACGAGTATGCATCCAGGGCATATTTATCAGAACATTGTTATAAATCAAGGGAGAAGAATATCTCATCTAACTAGTGAGGATGTAAAATGTGATCAAACCTTAAAGAAATTAAGAAAGGAATTTTTGCAGAGGGGATATTCTAGTAAAGAAAGTGATGTCCTAATGGATCCCCAAATTATAGATAGAAGAGGAAAGGGAAGACCTTATTTTAGTAGCAAGAAAGCCTACTTACAGGATAATGAGAAGCAAGAACCTAGACAGTTAAAAACACAACTGAGGCTGAATATTCCCTTTTAAAATAATAATAAAGACATATGTAAGGTTATTAATAAAAACTGGGCTATACTGAGTACAAATGAGGAAATAAGAAATATAGTAGGGTATAAACCCAGTTATAGTTATCGAAATAACAAGTCTTTGAAAAGGCTGCAGTGTTATGAGAAATGAAGTAAGAAGGGGGTAGCATCCAATAGACAAAGGACCTTTCCTTGCAGACGATGTAATCAATGCTCTTATATGATGGCATCTGATAGTTTCACTCACCCAGATACAAAAAGAACATATAATTTTAAACACTATGCTGATTGTAAGGCCAGAGATATAGTCTATTTAGCTAGCTGTTTAAAATGCAGCAGCTTCTATATAGGCAAGACAAATAGGAATCTGAGAGAAAGGGTAAGAGAACATATTTATGCAATTAATCGAGAAGGTGAGACAAATGCTCTAGCACAACATGTATTTAATAATGGGTTAGATCATAAATTTAAATTTATGGTAATATAGTTAATTGGAAGAAACAATAGGCTAGGGAATGTTAAAAACTACACAGAACAGGAGGAAACTAGATGGATTATTAGAATGCAATCCAATAAAGGGAAAGGTTTGAATGACAGGATATCTATCAAACCTTTCCTTAGAGATAGGCCACTAAGACATTAACATAAAATTTTAATTTTAAAATAGTAGTTAAGAAAGAATTAATTTTATAAAATAGGTTGTATATTCATAAATTTATCTATGTATAATTTGAATGGTTTTAAGAAAGTATATATTCACTAAAATGGAAGTAAGAAAATTATTTAGTGATATTAAGTTGTTAATAATATGAAATGTTTATTAATATTATTATCCATTAATAATAATAATATTTTTAATGTATACATTTACTATGGATTGTATGTAGATGTCAATGAATTGTATAGACACTAAACAATAATAACAAGAGTATGTAGAAAGTAATGTATGTATTGCCATCTAATGGTAGATAGAGGTAACATCTGTGAATGGCATACATTTTGGTGCCTTTTTGACTATTTAAATGAATGTAAAACCTTAATAGCCCTTTGTCTGAAGAAGGGTATGGTTTATACCCGAAAGCGCTTACAGAAAGTTTTTACACTGTTTTATATTGTTGGAATAAAAGAATAACATTTAATCCAGCCGTGGTGGTCCTTGAAGGTGTACAGCAACATCTGTGCTGATGCTGAAGAAAAGCTGGAAGATGTGTGCAAGTTTAACAGTTGAGAGTATGCAAAATAGTAAAGATTAACAACATGATGGAAAAAGGTTTGTTGACAAAATGCAAAGGGTGTGTAAATATGCACAAGATATGAAAGAGGGAGTAGTGTATAGATGGGTTTAACAGAAATTTTGTAGAGAAAGTGATGTGAGGGGGAAAAAGGATGAGGACAGAAAGGTAGAAAAGATGAGTCTTGTTTAAGAAGCTTAAAGTCAGTAATTCTGTTGTAGAAATTATATTGTATTAGGCTCTATACTATCCAAGCGTTTGTCTTTTTACACTTTTTCCTACAACTAGCAGTAATCAAAGCAGCTGAAGCTTCATGTATTATAAAGAGTAATAGTCAGTCTGTTCATAATTTAGTTGTTTTGTGCTCTTGACATGGATATCAAGATTCACCTTTCAACCTTCAGTTCCCTCTGCCCTTGAGGGAAATTTCTTGACATTCATGTTTCACATAACAGCTTGATTATGATTGAAGACCCAGTCATATTCCTGTATGTTACATGTTATTATAATGCCACATTTGCTATGATCAGATATAACAGTAGTTTAATAATTTATGAAAATGTTGTTACACCTACTTCTAAATGTGAAGTTTTATTTGCATCTGATTTGCAGAATGACTACAGATATGGTGAAAAGTAAGGCTACAGGAAGGAGTAAGAAATGGCTTAAATTGGTGTGACACAGTGGTCTTCTGTCCAACAAATGCTTTGTTTTTATCTATAATGAGTTAAAGTTATTATTTGATGAAATGCATATAAAAATGTAGAACTGCAATAATATTCATTACTCATAATTATTACTCATAATTCCATATTTAGCTGTACCTTCTACACGTGTTTAATTTTTTTAGGGTATGGAAAGTTTCATCCTTATGTGATCCCATTTGTTTTGGGTTACTTATCTGCAGTGGTGCAGTGGTAGCATTGTCACCTCACAGCAAGAGGTTCTCCTGTTCAATTCTTGTCTGGAGTGCCTTCTGTGTGGAGTCGGCATGTCCTCCCTGTGGTCGAGTGGCATTTGAAAGACATGTGTGAATGGGTGTGCCTTCATTGAAGGTTGGGTGTCGGGCTGCACCTCAGCACCATAAAAATCTACTGCCAATCATTAGTGGACCGGAGTTCCGCTGTGGCGACCCCTAACCGGGAAAAGCTGAAAGAAGAACATCAGCTTTCCAAAAAGCTACTACTCATTGTTATCAAATATGAAGACATATCAGCATGCACCACTAAGCTGAGAATGACACATTTAATAATAAACTAAAAGTTATGCAGTGGGGAAGTTTGAAGGGATGTGCTTGAAAAGACATTTTATAGGTTCATGCTAAGCTTGCAGTCAAAGTGACTATTGAGAAGCTCAGCCCCATTACCCTGTACTGGTAGGAAACTAACAATATCCCTCAGTATGTCAATTTTCTCTAAGTATTCCTGCTGAAAATTTGAGATCAACATCCTGCCTTCTGGATACTGGTATTAAAGGTTACTAGGGAAGCAGTCTCCTTGGTAGATAGTTCTGTCATGCCACAAGGTATTATTGATGTGGCAGTATAGATTTAGGCCTCTAGGGAAGGTGTTAGCTGTACCCCTGGTTCTGTTTAGGTGAATGAGTTCAGAGAGTGCTGGGTTCTTCGTAATGTGGAAAACTAATCAGAGATCATCATTCAGGAGTATGTATGACAGTTGGGCGCGGGGGGGGGGGGGGGGGCAAGGCTTTATTCTACCAGAGTAGCTAAGGGTACTGGAACTTGACACCTTTTTGGTGAGGAATCATTGAGATGACTCAGGCTGGTTTAGGGGAGCTCCATGCTAAGGGATGTATTTTGTTAAATGATGGAGCTGATAAGGGATAAATAAAGTGGGACTATAACTTCACTGTATCTAGAACAGGTACCATGGAGGAATTTACATGCTGAAGGATGTTTTATATTAAATGATGGGGCTGTTAAAGGATTATAAAGTGGGATTATATTATTTTTCTACATGTTCTACAATACATATATATGCAGACAATTAAGTGTAGCCAATCAACTAGCATTTTTTTCAGGAAGTGAGAAGAAACTGGTGAACCTAGATGAAATTTGCAAAGACAGAAGAAGAACATACTAAACTCTAAAAGTAAAATGACTTGTGCCAAAAAAAACTTGGACTTGTGAGTCAAAGATCATAACAATAAACTGCCATTCATCAGTGCTCTATGTCAGCTTTTGCAGGCATGTTCAGAATTTCAGCAATTTCTTTTCTTTTTTTTTTTTTTTTTTTTTGTGGCTGCAGTCTTAAGTACTTTGGTGAGGTCAGTACACCCTCAAATTAAAAATGAAAAAGGGAGAGATTCTGTTTGTTTGGACACTGATGATTCCGAAAAGTGCCTATATACTTGTTATTTATAATAATGCTGGTAATCTGTGTTACTGTGCTTTTCTTTTCAGGAAAACATATCTTAATGGTGTTGCTATGTACTTGTGGTAAAATCATAAAATGTATGTTCATAAAAGTAATGTGCAATCTAAAATGTACCAAAAGAAGCAGAGCTGTAAAAAAGTAAAGAAGTATAGATTGCTGCTTCAGAAACATTTGTAAAGTTCAAATGATAATTTCTCTTTTTTTTTTTTTTTTTTTTTTGGTAGCTTTTTTCCACCCCTCTACATCATTCTACTGCCCACAACCCAGTGCTGTATGCCCTTCATTGTCAGGTCTACCAGTCAACTCCTAACCCTTAGACTTTCTCTGATGTAGGGCTAGGGCCAGAGTCTGGCTGTCTACATCCGCCTGAGAAGTTTAACTTATGACCTATCCTGTTATTTCCCTCTCCCACTTGGTCTATTTGGTAATGTCCATGGAGTGGAGATGGAATTGGGCCATGAGGCATACTGCTCCGCCTCAGCAGCAACAGCTCCTCCACTGTCCCCACCCTGTCTGCCTTTTGGACCACACCTCCCAACCGTGCCATCCTCAACCTGCACCAACGATCATCATAGGTGGGCTGCCCTCCTACAAGGGATGGTAATGCCCATCTCTCTCTGTTACTCTGTCAGTTGCCTGAGCCAAAATTGAAACTGGGTCAGCTGACAGTAGTCAGACCTTTATATTTCTGAGTGGCTTTGTGTTTAATTTCATATGAAGTATTATCATTAAAGTAAACTTTCTGGTAGAAAATGCAAGCACACAAAATGTTGCAATTGCTGTCTGACTTAAAGACTGCTTAAAACAATGAATCTTCTGTTAATATATGTGCATCACATTTACGTTTTTTTTCTTTCTTTCTTTCTTGTCTCTGTTGTAGGAGTATGTAATAAAACTAAAAATGGAAGTTATCAAATGGAAAACGCTAGTCATGGCAGTGTTTCTTATTCCTTTTTGGCACTGTGAAGGGAAGATGGAAAAAGACTCCTCATCTCCTCTGAGCTTTACTCGTCATGTATATAATGCTACCATCTATGAAAATTCGGCCCCAAGGACATATGTAGATGCATGTGTGCAAATGGGCATTTACATTATGGATCCTACATGGGTTATTAAGTACAAGATAGTATCTGGTGATAGTGATGGCTTATTCAAGACTGAAGAATATACTGTGGGAGATTTCTGCTTTTTAATAATAAAAACAAAGACTGGAAATATGGCTGTTTTGAATAGAGAAGTCAAAGACCACTATGTACTTACTGTTCAAGCCACCGAAAAAAACTTTCACTATAATGCTTGGACTAAAGTTGTGATCCAGATTTTGGATAGAAATGACTTGAAGCCACTCTTCTCACCCCCTTCTTACAGTATTTCAGTTAAAGAAGACGCTGCAATTCGATCCAGCATCGCTACTGTAAGTGCAACAGATGCTGATGCTGGTCCCAACGCTAACTTCTACTATACATTTAATACAAGGACAGACCTTTTTTTCATACATCCTAGCAGTGGGGTAGTTAGACTATCAGGCAAGCTGAACCATACTCGTGCCAAAAAACATGAACTTGAAATTTTAGCAATGGATCGAATGATGAAGATTGCTGGAGGCAGTGGCATTGGAAATGTGGCCAGACTTCTTGTGCATGTGGAACCTGCTACCAGGAAGCCACCTGTAATTACATCAATCAAGGTCATGGACTCTGATACAAACCGCAATCCTTTATATGCTGTTATCACTGTTAACTCCAGCAGTTCAGATGCTGGAATTAATTCGGTTAATATAGTAGCTGGTGATCCATCAGAATATTTTAAAATCATAAGATCCTATGCAGAAAGTAATGAATTTATGGTATTGTCAAATAAAGAAATCCACTGGATGAAAGGTCTTAATGGGTTCAATTTAAGCATTCAAGCAAAAGACAAAAGTCAGCCACCTTTGTTTTCATCTGTACATATTATTAATATACAGCCACCAAAACATGCTTTGTCAAAATTTGAACAGAAGATTTATACAGTTGTACTAAGTGAGTTCACACCTCCAGGTAGCCTTGTAGTAATGGTCAAAGTAACTCCATCTTTTCCAGATTTAAAGTATACTCTCATATCTGATAGCCATGTTAGAAAATTCAAAATAAATCCCAGAACTGGACTCATTACCACAAGTGGACTAATGAATTTCCAGGAAAAGTCTTATTTTAAATTAAAAGTAATAATTGGTGAGGAGCTAGATACAGCCGTAGTCCATGTGAACATTAAAGATGACAACAACAATGCTCCAAAATTTTCCAAATCTTCATACTACAGTAGTGTTAATGAAAATGTTCCTGTTGGCACAACAATCTTAGAAGTCACTGCAACAGATGAGGACACAAATGAGAATGGGTTGGTTACATACAGCATAGTAAACCAAGAATTAATTCCATTCATGATCGATCCTTTTTCAGGTGTCATCACAACTTCAAAAGAGCTGGACTATGAACTGATGCAAAGGTGGTACCACTTACAAATTTGGGCTTCAGATTTAGGAACACCCTTCCGCCGTGAAACTGAGGTTCCAGTCACCCTGGTATTAAACAACGTAAATGACAATATACCATTGTTTGAGAAAATAAATTGTAATGGAAGTATACCTGTGAATATGACAGCTGGAGAGCAGATTTGGCTCCTGTCTGCAGTTGATTTGGATGAATTACAGTTAATTACATATGAGATATTGTCTGGCAACGAGATGGACTTTTTTGACCTGAGTACTTCAGGAAAGCTTTTGCTTAAGAAAAGCTTTTCTGGTCACCGTGTTGAAAATTTGCCCACCTTTAGCCTTAAAGTAACAGCCACTGATGGTGAAAATTATGCTTTGCCTATGGTTATTAATCTTACTGTCACCAGCAACGATGTGCCACTCCACATGCAATGTGAAGAAACAAGAGTGGTTAGCAAGCTGGCAGAAACCATAATTCTTTCTAGTCGACCCCATGATGTTTTCCAAGAAGATGAGGAAGATACTTTTTCACATATTCATATTATAAATTATCACCCTCCAGAGTTTGACAGTGACCTTCCAAGTTCAGTTGATATTAGAGAAGATGCACCAGTTAATTCAACTGTTATTCATTTTGCTGCTTCTGATCAAGACACTGGTTTCAGTGGTGTGCTTGTCTATGTTATCTCTGATGGAAATGATGACAGCTGTTTCACAATAGACATGAACTCAGGTCTGGTTAAGATACTTTCTCCTTTAGACCGTGAAACAACAAGTTTTTATATTCTTAATATCACGGTGTATGATCTTGGAACTCCTCAGAAATCATCTTGGAAATTGCTAGCTGTAAATATATTAGATGCAAATGATAATGCACCAGCATTTGAGCAAGAATATTATTCTGTAAAAGTATTTGAAAATGTAGCACTAGGAACTATGGTTAAGCAAATAACAGCAAGAGATAATGACCTAGATGATAATGCCAAAATACAGTACTCACTTCTCACACCCACGGATAAATTCGCTGTCAATGATTTGACAGGAGAGATTAACGTCGCTGGCCCTTTAGACAGGGAATATTGGCCTAAATATGTATTAACAATTCAAGCTAGAGATCATGCGAAAGTAGACAGTCAGCTCTTCTCAACAGTAGAAGTAAGTATTATTTTAGAAGATGTCAACGATAACACACCATCCTGTATTCCACCACTTCAGAGAGTGAAGACACTCGAAGACCTTCCAGTGGGAACAGTGGTATTAATGCTAGATGCATATGATCCTGACAGTGGTGATGTGGAGATGATAAAATATATTTTTGTCAGTGATGGCAATGGAACATTTAAAATTGATACCTTATCTGGAGCCATTAGGCTAGAAAAGAATTTGGATTTTGAAAGTAAGGACTTCTATAACTTAACAGTTATAGTCATGGACAATGGCTCAACCAAGTCTCTTTCTTCTACGTGTCATGTTGAAATAGAAGTTATCGATGTAAATGAGAATTTGCATACTCCTCGCTTTCCTTCATTTATATTTAAAGGTTCTGTCAGTGAAAACTCCCCTCTGGGAACATCAGTTATGAAGCTGACTGCTCAGGATGGAGACACAGGAATGGATGGGACAGTCAGATACTTCATAAGTGATGGAACAGGAAGTGATATCTTCAGCATAGATGAAGAAACAGGTAAGACATGTCCGTGCCCTTTAACTTTTATTTTTCATTAATAAATCAGTCAGTAGCTAGTGTTACCTTACTTTTACAGCTGGGTTGAATGTAAACCTGAGTATTAGTGAATAGGTCAAAGGCAGATAAAGCACATATAGTGCCTTTGGGATTTGAACCTGTGACATCTTTAATCCTAAATACAAACATAACCCGCTGGACCAAAGTGTTAAGACATGACATTAAATGTTTATTATACTGATGAAAGTACTTTGTTTCACAGCTTATATTACCTGTGGAGTAACCTTAACAGTAAAGTGTCAGATTTCAGAGTGCTATGTGCACAGGAAAAGGTAATTTCTGTTGGTGTCAGTAAATAGAAAAGCTGGTTGTTAGTCAAGAGTCTTTGATACTTTGTCTGTTACAGATGTGAGATGTCCACTAATGATGCATAAAGGAAACAGATGATCACACAGTTATGCTCCTCATGAATCTGAAGTTGAGAAAGTGATACTGAGACAGCACAGGTTCAATTACATTGGCAAAGTGGTATTCATGGTTACATGAAAGACTGGGGTTTTGATATGTCAGCATTCTACAAAGTGGCAGCCACACATCGTAGGACTAGATATAAAACTCAGCCTGTAAGAAGTAAAGCTAGAGGCACAGAGTGGAGACTGTGTCAGAGTACATTAACATCTTAGGTTTGTTGGATACATGTCTGGGTACTGTCACTGGCTATGGCTAAGACTCAGCATGTGACCACTGTATTGCTGTAAAGCCATATCCTATGTGGCAGAGGCATTAGTATATTGTATAATAGTAAGTCCACATCTGTAACACAGTGCTGGCTTCAGCTCTGCCTAAAGCCACCTACCCTTATGTGAACACTACACTCTGTGTCTGCATCTCCACTCCACTATTAACAGTATTTACCACAGTCTCACATGTGTAGCCATTTGAGTGACTTCAAAGTCAGTAGCACTTCCATGGTATCATTCACCAAATTATTTTTTTTTTTGTTCAACAGCTTCCACACAAATCAAAATATATGATAAAACCACCCCAGTCACTGGTATTGAAGGAAGGGAAGGGTCCCGAAAGTGACAGCTGTAAATATAGTTTTTGGTTCTCTCTCTCTCATACATGCATGCATGAAATACATCACATGTTCACTTGTACTAGACATTCCACTGGCCATGCACAAGATGTGCAGGATATGCATTGCTCTGTGACTGGCTGCTTACCCCACCCCAATGCTACTCACCAACTCTGAAATGCTGTGCTGGTCATTTGTGCAGAACATAAGCTGCATAAGCAAGACAGTCAGCATGGACAGCCGTATCTCTCAACCTGTAAAGACTGGAAATGGGAGTAAAAACCTTTGAAAAGTAGGTACATCCAGCTGAAAATCTGGACATCTGAATAACAAATAGCACATAACTCTTCCCATTTCCAAAAGGAATGTAGGCTGCTACTCAAAAACACTTAAAAAACAAAATAGTGACAAAATTGATGGAAAAATATAAGCACACTATCAAAGAAAGTAAAAATCTGTAAACTAAATAACTTAATAAATTGTACTGCAAAATTGTACCATACAAGGTTTCTTTTTTTTTTTTTGCTTTAAAACAGGGAGATATAAGATGTCTGTTTTCTTTCTTTAGAGTATTGTTGTCACTAGAATGTTAATCATATAATGTCATTTTCTGTGTACCAGACAGCTTAAAGGATCACATATAATGAGGGGGATTCAGAAAATTGTGCAAAGGGGTAAATGAAGCCAGAAAATAAGGATATATCTTCAAAAATAAGAGCATTCAGTGCAGGGTAAATCAGATATTAAAACAAGAATATTCCTCCAAAATAGAAACAATTGAAATGTCTTTAGACAGGTCTCCCTTCCCGATTTGTTGCACATTCAAGGCTCTGTGCCTTTGTTTTTAGGCAAGTGGAGAGTGAAAGAATCAAACCCAAGACTACAAAAAGCCTTATAGATTCAATTTTGTGTGTGTGTGTGTGTGTGTGTGTGTGTGTGTGTGTGTGTGTGTGTGTGTGTGTGTGTGTGCAACAGTGTGATGAAATATCTGTTAACTTTAGCAGTGTAGACAATGAGCTATGACAGGCACACACAGTCCAGTCTAATGTTTATATCATAGTATGCATTACACTTTCAGTTAAAGACCTGTGTGCCATATAATCAGTTTTTATAGCAAACAGTATATGCAGGTCAAACAAACTTGTTAAGCAAAGTGTGGATTCAGACAAAATACCCAAACTAACTTAACACTCTAATATCATTCTAGAAGTAAAATAATGGACACACTTAAAAATGGAAAAAACAGAGGTTTAATAAGCACTTTCGTCTCTTAATCTCGTGAGATTTTATCAGACTGAAATATTCACTCTACTTCATGCAATTCTTGCAGACATTCATGTGATCTGAAATTGCACCAGTCAGATGGCATAATAACTGTAAAACTTAAAAACTGTAATGTTGCCATAAAAAATGTGGTTTGACTCCCTTTCTTTGGTAGTTATTAATCCAAGAGTATGGTGATGCTTGACAGGAGATCTAAACTTCAGCAGTGCTTAATCACTTAAGAAGTTTCTGATAATAGTAGTTAGTGGAATGGCATATGGTGAAGTGCTTAGAGCAGTTATTTTAGTAGTCTGAGCTTAAAATGCAGTCGATGCCATTAAGACCTTTGGGTGGGGTGATCAATTTTAAATTTTAGTTACCAAAATAATCTGCAAAAGTGCTTCTTTTCTGACTCTTACAGTAACTACTTCCACAACATATGTTAATTATTTAGATGTAGAACTAAGATGGGATAGGGATTTGAAGAGGTTTTACAATAGAGGTTTTAGAGGAAAAAAATTTCATGAATTACTACTTAAATTCTACCGAATGTTTCCTTCAGTTCATAAAGACCAACAATGTGATAAGCCAGCTTGTCAGACTGCCGAGTATGACATACAGTGAACACATATTTAATGATGAATGTGATAAAAATTTTAGATGGTGTAAAAATGAACAGATTGAATCATCAGTGCAAGAAGTGAAAACTTGTCATGAATAAATTTGCTCAAGTCTTATAAAGTGCTAGTGTTATTTGCTAATAAATAAGGAGTGAAAGATCTGAACTTTAGTTTTGTTTTTGGTCTAATACATTGTACTAGCACTCAGTAAGGTAGAAATATCATTTTAATCAACTGGAAAATCATTTGGGGCAACAGTGATGTAACTCGAGGAGAGGGAGTCAGTCCTATGTTTTTCCATAAAAGAAATTATAATCCCAAAGCTTTGATAGGAGGGCTACTACTAACAGTTTAGAAAATAAAGGAAAGTAAACATATCCAGGTATAGCAGTGCCTACTGTAGATGTACTAAAGTAGGGCCTTCCTTAGAATTAATGCATCTAGTCTAGACCTGACAAATAAAAGGATATTCTAACTACTACACAAAAAGGGGGTATTCTTTTTAAAATGTAGTAGCCAAGTCAGTTTCTGTGTCAGAAGACTTCCAGAAAGTTTTCACAATGTGTATATGAGCATGTGTGCAGTAGGTTTAGGAATCAAGAAGAGTATTTTGTAAGACTCAAAAATGTTATATAAAATGTAATAAGTTTTTATTTCAAGTGTGTGAATAAGCATCCCCTGATTTTTATGGAGTAAATTATGAAAATTTCCTTGTGTCATGTGACTTATTTTGACAAACACCAATCGCCCGGAAGGCCTAAATGGTCAAGTCAACATCAGGTGTAAGTCTACAGCTTAAACTGCTAAAATAATTGTTCTTGACACTTGGTATTACTTGTATTCCACTAATATGCATATCACAAACCTTTTAAGTAATCAGATACTTCCACATTTTACGTGTACTTTCAAGAATCACCACATATTTGGAGCAAAAACTACCAACATGTTAAAAAACACCAACCATATCATTTTAAAGATACATCTGATTTGTTAAGTTTCTGAATTGTTATTTTTAATCAATGACTTGGATGATACTTATGTATAATTGTATGTGGTGTTAAAAAAATTCCAAGTAAAAATTATCCAATAAAGTGAGGATATGATGTTAATTATAGACTTCAAAAATAATTTTTTATCATTATCTGAAAAAAAATCATTATTTATTTTTGTTGAGTTGTCCCAAAAAGACGAATGAAAAACCAAAAATTCAGTTCTTAAAATCCTATAGAGTGTTGATAAATGAGATGTTATTTTGATGTCATTATTACTAATTTTAAAGAAAAATTGTAAAATTTTAGGAATAAGCTTTGTTTTCATTTTTAATGATATTTGTATTTTATTATTAATAAATTCCCTAAAAATGTGTATACTAAACCAATTATTTTTTTCTTTATACCATATCTAGCCAAAAGGTGGTCAGCTGTATGCAATTTATTCCCATATAGAAATTAATACCAGAATTTTAACTTATTTTCTCTGAGGTCAAGTATTTTATTTAGATTAAATGACTCTAAACAACCATTAGTATAAGCTATAGGAAACATCAGAATCAGTATATCCTTAACAAGGTAATTATTGCCCATCATTTTCTTAAACAAAGTTAAAGTATAATTAACAAAAGGAATAGAAATAGGAATTTCACTGGTACTAATGCAAAAGTCTTTTACAGTCCAATTTATTTTAGTAATAAATGGTTGGAAGTGTACATTCATTTCAGATTTATCATTTGAAATCAAAATTATTTCATGCAATGTTTTCCATTTAGTAGTATAGGAAGAATTTAACCAGTGACTAAATTTAAAATGACAGATTTGGCATATAATTCAATATTAGGAAATCCAGTTACACTTTCTTCCCACCTTTTAACATGACAATCAAAGGCTATTTGAGGTTTTTGAGGAAACCATAAAAACTTAAGTAATATAGAATGAATTTGTTTTTTAGTCATAAGTAAAATCAGTGACTGTATATGAAATAAAATGTTTGGTAAAATTATAATTTTTATTAATGTAAGTCTTTCATGAATCCAATTATCAGTTTTGATATTTAATGAATTAGAATATAGTAATTTGCTGAAACCAGTTCTTTCCAATTAGATGTTATTATATTTCTCAAATATTTAAGTTCTATATTCTCCCAATTGAATTTTTCAGATTTTTTACAAAGGTATGTATTTTTTTATTTATCAGCAATGTTTCTGTTTTATTATGATTAAAACTTAGACATGACATTTTCTCAAAATACTTTATTGATTTTAAGAATATGTTCTAACAACGATTCAGTGTCACCACTTGTTAAAAGGGTATAATCTGCAAGCAGTTTTATTTTTGAACTACATTTATCCTCTATGGAAAATCCCTTTATTTTTGTATTTTTTTCTACTAAAAGTGGCAAAGGGCTCTATTGAGAAAACAAAAAATAATGGATAAAGGACACCCTTGTTTTGTACCTTTTAGTATTTTAAGGGAACTAGAAAAAAAGATCCAATTTTAACAAAGGGCAAAGAATTTTCATAAAGCTTCCTTAAATTTATAAAATCTGAAGAGAAGTTATATTCTTTGAGTACTTTAAATAAATAAGTCCAGTTAATAGAATTAAAAGTCGAAGTCTATGATTGAAAGTTCTTTCTTACTTTTATTAGTAACATCTGTTAATTATAGAAACATATAATCTGAGGATCATGCTGCTCAACTCTAGAGGTCTAAATCTCAAAATGCACTCAATCGAAGCACTCCTTAAAATGGAGAACATCGACATTTGTGCTGTAACAGAGACCTGGTTCAAGGCAGGAGATAACACCCCTGCACTTCTTCTTCTACTCCTTCTTCTTCTTCTTTCAGCTTTTCCTGGTTAGGGGTCAACATAGCGGATCACCTGTCCGCTCATGAGTGGCAGTGGAGTTTTACTGTGTCGAGTTGCCAGCCCAGCACCCAACCTTCCACAGAAGGCACACACATGTGCACACTCATGCCTAGGGCCAATTTAGAGTGTCTAATCACACCTACAGCATGTCGTTGGGATGTGGGAGGAAACCGGAGCACCTGGAGGAAACCCACATGACCACAGGGAGGACATGCAGACTCTGCACAGAAGGCACCACAGCCGAGAATCAAACTGGAAAACCTCTTGCTGTGAGGTGGCAATGCTAACCTCTGCACCACCATGGCCGTCCGATAGCACCCCTGCACTACCAGGCTATAACTCATTCCATACCTTTCGGCCACAGAACTTGGAATGAAGCTCCAAAGGCAGTGGTGTTTCCATATTCATAAAGGATATGCACACCTCCAGACTGGTAGCTCAACATGACGCATCAGAGATACTTCAGGTGCAGCTAACATTGGGTAAGACAGCAATTCAGGTCGTAGTCTGCTACAGGTCCCCAACCATGACCCAAGACTCACACTCCACATTCCTAAGCACCCTGGAGAATATTAGGGTCCAACCTAACACTCTCATACTGGGTGACTTCAACTATCCCTCCATTAACTGGGAAAACTACTCATGTACCAATACACTTGCCCAATGTTTCCTGGAATTCATTAATTCCAATGCCCTGGACCAGCTCATTCTTACCCCCACTAGAGGTAGCAACATCCTTGACCTGGTCATTACTAACATGGGTGACCGTTGCTCTGTACCAATAGTCAACTCCTCCTTGGTTAGATCCGACCACAAACTAATCACCTTGGAAATCCACATCACTTCCACCCCCCTGCAAAGGTAACCACCATGACAAATGTCTCCAAAGCTAACTTTGGGCTCCTAAAAACCGAGGTGCCTAGCTTCATGGTACCCATGCAATTGGAGAACAGCTGCATAACCGCCGAATCCTACACTAATGCCCTGTATGAACACGTACACAAATGCATGGATCTCACCATACCCAGTAGAACCAAAACACTCTCCTCCAAAAAAGGAAGCCAATCTGGTGTTCCCCTGCCAAAAAAAAACTCTACAACAGAAGGAGGAAACTGATGAGAAGTAAGAAGCCCCAAGACTGGAAAAACTCTCTCATCAAATCCTCTAAAGCTAGCCATGAAAATAGAATTGCAGCAGATAGTAAAGACAACCACAAGGCCTTCTATAGTTATGTAAAGAATCTCCATAGCAATACCCAGATTTGCTCTGAGCTGTTGCACAATGACACCTCCTGCACCAAGCCAACAGATATTGCCAATATACTGGCCGACAGATTCAGTGTCAACTTTACCCTACTCTCCCCTACCACAGGACCAATCACAATACCAGTAGATTGCCCGACTCCCAGTATTACTGGTGCACAAGTTAAAACAGCATTGTCCAAGGCCAAGAATAAAGCTTCTATGGATGACAAGATCCCTGGATGTGTTCTACATGAACTACAGAGTGAACTGGCACCTCACCTGTGTGCCCTGTTCAATCACAGCCTCACCTCAGGCTTTGTCCCTACCGAATGGTGGACTGCAACAGTCATCTCTCTCCACAAAGGAGGAGCGACTACAGACCCTGGGAACTATCACTCCATTAGCCTGACAAGTCTGATATGCAAAGCTATGGAATGCATCATCATGGACCTAATAAACAAAGATCCTTAGGAAACAATTCGCTGTTCCGAATGTTCAATGTTTTTTTTTTCGATAGCTAGGGTTCGATAGAACACTCGACATTTTGAATGTTCGGTGTTCTAATATAGACCCATTAGAAAATCCCACTCACACATTTCTATTCACTATTCTCCATCAGGAAAACATAATGCTCGGGGGGGGGGGGGGCCTTGGGAGCTGAAACTAGAAGAGAATGAACTTTTGTGGCAGATTCGTACATATGCATATATTCCCCCAGGCCTTAATGAATATGCTTCAATTAAATGTATTTTGAAGCTGAAAGCATTAGATACGTGAAAGTTATATGTTTATTGAATATTGCTTTGTATTTTTTATATGCTTTAGATTGTTTTAAATAAATATAGTCTGTTAATGTCTTAACATTTTAATGTTCATGTAATCTAGGTATAATGTATTCCAGGTTTTAAAAAGGAAAAGGCTTTTAAGCAAGGTTTTAAGTGTATGACAACTTCAGTGTTTGTTCTATGAGTCCCTGCTTGGTTGGACTTATCTAGTTTAAAACATTTACATACTTCATTGTTTAATTAAATCAGTGATTAACTAATTAATGAATGTATAAAAACTATAGCATTCTGGGAGAGGGATGTCTGAAGAAGTCTAAGCATTATTTTAGATGAAAGCGCTAACATTAAAGTATTGAGAAGATTACATCTACTTTGATTTTGTGTCTACATTGTTTTATTAATATTAATTAATTCATAATATTTTCTAAATGCCTCCATTACATCTTTTATTTCAGTTAATTTCTCAAGGTTATTATTTGCTTTATGTATAATCTTTTTAATATGGTTTGTAGTGTTTAATTTTTATTTATTTTTATTTATTTAACATTTGTTGACTGGGAAAGTCCGACTAGGACAGAGCCAATTTTCAGTGGAGGCCCGGGAGAAATGCTCAAGATGCATGTCTTTAGACTGTGGGAGGAAACTGGAGTACCTGGAAGACACCCACGCGAACACAGGGAGAACATGCAAAACACTGCACAGAAGGCACCCCAGCTGAGAAGTGAACTGGAAAACCTCTTGCTGTGAGGCAACAATGTTAACTGCTGCACCACTGTGCCACACCTTTTTTATCTAATGGCTAATCTATGACATTTTTTTAGATTAACAGAGTATGATTCTAATTTAAACATTTACATATTTATTGAAATTTTATTATTCAATATTTCTATATATTCTGATTTAAGGCTTTCAATCCATAATTAACCTTATCATTTGGATTTAAGTTTAGCTTTACATTATCAATTTTCAATTGTAAAATAATTAACTCTTTATCCCACTCATTTCTTTTGGGAAGATACCAACTCTTAATTCTTTCATATAAGTATGCTTTCAATGCATCCCAGAAAATAATATCAGTAACTTCATCTTTGTTTTTAAACTCCATAAATAAATTTAATTATTTCAAAAAACACTCTTTAACTCCTTTAATTTTTTGTAATGTAAGCTGGAATTCTTTGACTAGACACTAAATCATTAGATTTTATATTTACATTAAATGTAATAGCATTATGGTCAGACAAAGGACATGAAATTATTAGTACTTTATCAGTTTTAGAATGTATGCCACTAGAAGTAAAAACTTTGTATATATTAGTTTGAGTACTAAATCTAAATGAACAATATGTGTATTTAAAGGAAATTGACAATTTTAAATTGTGTGTGTGTGTGTGTGTGTGTGTACGCGCGCGCACGTGTTTGTGTGTGTGTGTGTGTGTGTGTGTGTGTGTATATATATATATATATATATATATATATATATATGTGTGTATATATATATATATATATATATATATATATATATATATATATATATATATATATATATATATATATATATATATATATCTTAAATTCATTGTATTAATGAAATAATTTAGTTGTTTTGCAGAGGCACCCTTTCTAAGTTTTTTGATCTTTAGTACTATCTCTTTCTGATAAACTACAATTAAAATCTCCAGCCAATATAATTTCTCTTATTGAATATAAAGCTTTAACATCTAAGTTGGGAGGGTGGCCTAATGGTTAAGGTGTTGGCCTTACAAACACAAGGTACAGGGTTTGAATCTCACAGGGGATAATTTGCTAGGCTTCAAATGGCTCACAAGGGCAGTTAGAGACCATGTATATCTTTAAGGTTCATTTGATTTGTAAAGTCATTTAAGGGGTTGGGAGGGTGGCCTAATGGTTAAGGTGTTTGCCTTACAAACACAAGGCGCAGGGTTTGAGTCTAACAAGGGATAATTGGCTAAGCTTAAAAAAATGGCTCTCAAGGGCAGTTAGCTTAGTACTAATCTATGAACCTAAATATTTTTTTGCTGCTCTAGAACCATTTCCAGGAATCCAATAAACATTCACAAATGTGTAATATTTTTTATTAATTTCAACTACTACTAAACTCATCATGCCATTTTTATTAGAGCAAGTATCAGGTACTCTAGGCATAGTCCGTGATTTCTTCCAGAGTATAATAGTGCCTCTCCACTTTGAACTATAATATGACTCTATAAGTATTGAATAATTTTTGAATAACAACCTATCTAAATCCTTTTTCAAAAAGTAAGTTTCTTGTAAAAAACAATTGTGAGCTTTATTTATTTTTAAATATTTAATTAAACTACCTATATTCATATGGTTATTAATACCACTGATATGCAATGAAATACATTTATAAACAGACATCTTTAAGATAAAGCATTTTTGAGATAATTAAATTGTAGTTTTGAATCAAGAAACAATATCTGATTCTAACAAATTTTGCTATGGGTAAGATTATTAACCTAACTACTAACAAAGTAAATCTAAAAACATTTACATCTCCTAACATGGAATAAAATATTCCTGGTTAGATGGGGAAGTCATACAAACCACTTTCAGTCATTACCCTGTCACAGCCTTATACCATTCTATAGCTACTACCGCTAAAGTTATACTATTATCAATATATATTGGGGGGGAGCTTACTTCTAATGTCAGCCTCTTTTATAAATCAACCGTATTGTATAATATTTAAATATTAACATTAAACCTATAAAATAATATTTATAAATGTTCAAAGTAAAGGAATATCTTAAATTATCATACTTATAGCCACACATTTACTTAAATTACTTAATATAAATGGCAGGTCAGGTTGAAATACCTTTGTATTTGAGTCATTACCATCTGAAATTATAAGACAAATGCTAAAATATTCTCTTATGTCATTAGCTTTTAGTTTCACAATGTCTCAGGGTTAAACACAGGACCAGAATTTATGTCTCATCCTTAAGATATACTCTATATCAATAATGAGAATTTCAATAGTCTATGTCCCTCATTAAAAATGCAAAACCCTTGTAAAAGTAAAACATTAATTACTTTTTAAGAAAATATTAAAAAATAATTTTAACCTTATATAAACTGTAATAGTAAGCTGACTTGTTTATAATTGAGTCACTAACCACTAGTTTCTCTTCAATCAATATGAGCAGTTTCAATTAAAGGTTCAAAATACAAAAAAACTGTACTGAACAAAGTAAAACAAAATAAAACAGTATAAAAATGGCTCAAAAAATAGAAACACTTTTTAAAATTCTCCTTATCGTTAATAACTGGATAAATGCAGGTATTCATCATAACCTGTTTATCCAGGTATTACTGATAGGGAGGGTTTTAAAGTTGTTTTGAAAAGGACGTGGTTAAAGCATTGAGTTAATTGGGTCATGCAATCCTTTTTTTAATTATTTATTCTTGATTGGTTTGATTTTGCAACTTGGTCTAATGAAGTTCATTTTTGAACAAAAGTACCAGTTGTATTCTGTTTAATAAAGTGTTTCTATTTAATACAGTTTGTCATAAAGGAATGAGACCTAGTTAACCCACATTAGATCAGCTGCAGGAAGTTAATTATATTTAGTGTTCAAGCTTAGTGCTGTAGCTCCCATCTACTATTTAAAATTTAATTGACCCACAAAATGTTACCCTATACATTTATGAAAGATATACATTTTCAACTTTTTTGCTTCTTATAACCATAAACAACACATTTCATAGGTGAACTCCAACCACATATGTTTGTTTTGTATAACTTTAATGACAAGAATTTAGGTGGTAGAAAACATCCTTTGATCATAGTTAAACTGGGCTCAGAGAGAGAGAGTATACATATATATATATATATATATATATATATATATATATATATATATATATGTGTATAATACACCCATCTGAGCACACAGAGCATGCCTAAATGGACCCTTTATTAGCATCAAGCAATAGAAAAGCTGAGGTCTAATGAAGTTGGTTGGAAGAACTAGGATTTGTCAGCTGACAACCAATGAATGTACTGTCTATAATATGACAAACTCCCAGTGATAGCACAGTACCGTAATAATGTGACTGACTGTCATTATCAAATATAGTTTCAAAAACAAAGTTGGAGCTAACTAACATAGTATGCAATGTTGCATGTATTGTTAAAAAGCTCTATCCATGTAGAGAATAAACAAAATTCATAATATATATGGCAGAATGAAAAACAGTGCTGACTATCCCCATCCAACTTTCCAACCTTTCTTCATTATGCACATAGTAAGATTCTAGCCCCACATTGGGTAGTACCTGGAACATGAAGATAAACTGAAGCAAAAAAAAATATATAGCCTTTTTAAAGCAATAACATCTCTTATACAATACTACAAGACTAGATAAAATGTTAAAGCATTTTCACTTATTCTCTTGAGGTATTGTATTTGCTCACACTTTTTGGTATTAGTATTTTCAACATGAGTCTGTGTGTGGCATATATGAAGCCTAAGCATGAAAAGTTCGTTGAACTACAGTTTAGCTCTAACAAGGAACTGTACAGTAAAGGCATAAGTCTAACATGAATAGAACTTGAATACATTTATTTTCCCTAAGGAACACTGTACAACTTAGAAAGATTACCCCATCATTTTGTACAATGTAGTTTGATTAGAAAGTTATGCAAGTGTTGCAGAAACTGAGATTAGTACTAATGAAGTGGTAGACAGTTTATAAAAATATGCAATACTCTGAAATGTATTTCAGTATCAAAATAGATATAATAAAAAATATGGATTACGCTGCAGCAGAGTCACCTCAACTTGAAGGGTTATTAAGGCTTCTGTATGATAGTGTGTAATTTATGTTATTTACAGTACAGTACAAAAGTAACCCTTAATTAATAAGCTGGTTTATGTCTAGGAGACAAAATTAAATTGTTGTATACCATTTACTAACAATTTATGAACTTTTATTTTCCTATAAAGCAATTTACATAAAAATACTTCAGCATTTTCAGGTATTAAAACCATTAATATACACCACTGAGCACAAATATTTACTTCAATGAAAAGTCCATTCATCTGATATCACATTATGTGAAAAAGATTACAAAATATAATTATATTTTACAATAAAATGATTAAGTTTTTTAACTTACAAACAAATAATTTTCATTTCCTTTCATTTTCTTTTCATGTTCCCTCTGTCTCAACATTCATTCAGAAGTAATTCCAGTGTGTTTAAAATTCAAAAGACAGTTCCAGTTATGTCTAAACACAGAAAATATCACTGCAAATCACTGTAATGAAAACCCAGCTCTCAAGTCTTCTGAAGTGGAAAGAACGTACAGGGCTACATTTGAGCGGGAGATTTGTTTTTTATTTGCGCTGTAAAGCAAGAGAAAGCATGTGATTGCCCTGGGTGAGCTAAACTGTTAAATAAAACATTTATAATGGATTTGAACCATGTGAGATGTTAAGCTTCACAAGTAAAATGGACATTTGAAATACTAGTCATCAACAGTATACATAAACTCGCTTCCTACCATCACAACCAAATCACTATATTATTAATTAGCTACTTATTAAAGGAAAGTCTGTAAGGGATAGAAAAACAAGTAGAAAGAGAAGAAAATAAAGAAAGAGAAAGAAGAGGAAAAAACAGTGTTACTATATGTTATTATGTTTACTATCATTACTACATGAATAATGTAGATCCAGACTCAAATATTATACTAGTATTAAGGTATACTTTTAATTTTAAATAATTTTCTGTTAGACTAAGAGAACCAAGCTATTGTATAATATTTATCAGCTAATCCATTTCATTAATAATTCCATTGGGATAGTGTATAAAAGACTATTATTAAAATAATTTATAGTACTCTAATTACGGCTTTGTTAAGTGTAGATCCTGCCTCTTAAACCTGGTTGATTTCTTTGAAACAGTCACCAAGGCCATTGACAAGGGGAGGTGGTCCACACAGCCTACCTGGACCTCACAAAAGCCTTCGATACAATACCCCACTCGGGCATTATAGATAAGCTCACCAGCTTAAATATAAACCCCTATGTCACTAGATGGGTTGCAAACTGGCTCAAGGACAGAACCCACATGGTTAGAATAGCTGGAGCCATGTCAGACTCCAAACCAGTTACAAGTGGTGTCCCACAAGGCTCAGTCCTGGGACCTCTCTTGTTCGGTATATATTTCTCGGAGGTACAGGCCAACATGGAAGGATTGTGGCTGACCAAGTTCGCAGATGACTGCAAACTGGGCGCCATAATAGACACTCCAGCCGACACAAGCATCCTCCAAAAGGGCCTCATAGAAACAGACAACTGGTGCCAGAGCCATGGCCTCAAGCTAAACACCAAAAAGTGTATAGTCATCCCCTTTGGCAAAAACAAAGTGCCCACAAATTACCACATAGGTGGTAATCCATTAAGTACAGAAGAAGTAATTAGGGACCTGGGGACCCAAGTTGATAGCAATCTCTCATTTGACAACCACGTGGCCAAAGTGGTTAGAAAAACATTTTATATAGCCCACCTAATCATGAAAGGATTCACATCTAGATCAGGGGAGGTCATCGTGCCTCTTTACTCATCCCTCATCAGGCCCATAATTGAGTACAATGCCCCTTTTGGGATGTACCTTACCAGACACCTGCAGCAACTGGAAAGACTCCAAAAGTACATCACAAAGAGGATCAAGGGGCTCAAGCAGATGCCGTATGCTGCCTGGTTAAAGAAACTTCAGCTCTACTCAGTGGCATACCGCCTGCTCAGAGGCGATCTGTGCCTTACGTATAAAGTCATGTCCAACCCGGAATTAATGGACATGCTGCACCTCAGAAAATCCAAATCCCATCAAGCTATGCGCTCGAGGGACTTGAACCTCAGCACTGAAATAAATAGGACATGCTGGAGGGACAGATTCATAACCCAGAGGCTCCCTTCACTCTGGAATAAAATCCCAGTCCAGGTTAGGCAGAGTCCCTCATTGACTCTCTTCAAGAGGAATCTTGATGAGTGGATGGGAGATCATAGGTTTACCCCGGGTATCACTTCTGTGTCACTGTTAGACAGAGGCACAGTATACTAACCTCGAAAAAGGGCATAGCAAAATTAATTTAAAATGGGTGGCGAAAGCCATACACACTCTGGCTAGGCTTATAAATGCCCTAGGGCAGATAGCCTAGTATGAACCTATGAACCTATGAACCTATAAAACTAAAAAAGAAACACACTAATACAAATTAATATTAACCTATGAACAATAGAATTGCTATTTATATTGTTATTTGAAAATGCATTACCTTAGTATGATGACATCTCTCAAAAGATTATTAAAGCAGTTTCTAAACTACTTCACAGCAGAATATAAAAAGATATTACTTTTCTTTAAACTTTTTACTGTTCTTTTCTTTAGTTAACCATCTATTTTAGTTGCTTGCCTTTTTAAGACAGCTAAGCACCAGTCCATTTCTTTCAGTTTGTCAAGAAGATTATTTTTCTGTATAAAGTGAAGGGCTTCATCAAGTGTGTTAAATATTTTCTGACATTCAGTAAGAAAAAATTGATTTGGGCAGGGAAAACAATTTAAGCTTTGATGTTTGAATTATTAAGGTTTTTAATTAAAGGGATGCAAACTTGTCTTTTAGAAATCACCAAAGAGGTATAATCATTGTCACCTCTAATGCTATTTCTTTTCATTTTTATTGGAGAGCTTGACCAGGCTGTTTTTAATATTAAGTCTTTATCTTGTGTAGAGAAGAATTTAACAGTTATAGATATAGATTGCCATACCATAGAAAGAACTCCAAACCAGTAAAAAACGACAAGACAAACCAATAGTGAAAACAAACTGCACAAAAATGCAGAAACTTCAAAGCACGATTGTTTCAAGTTAAATCCACCAAAAACCACGCTATTAAGAAAAGGTACACAGGTTTATTGAAGCGCTTTTCATTTGTCTCGTAGACAAACTTCTTCAGAACTGATAACAAACATACCAGTGTAATTATATAATAAAATCTCAAACCTTAATTACAATTAGTTAATTAAGCACGTTGACTCAATCATAATAATGAAAAGGAAACTGACACTTTGAATCAGAGTGTGAGCTTCCTTACATAAAAACTGTGTTAAAAACAAATCAACAATTAACATCAATAAATCAGTATGCTTAAGCTTACTGCCAGTTGACAAAAATCTAATTATTAAAAAAGTAAGTGTTGTCATACTTTAGGGGAACATAAGGGATGTAAATACAAAAATTAAAACATTTAAGATATTAGAATGTTCCTACTTGTTCCTATTCAAGACTAATAATGTGGATACATATTTAACCAACCAGAAATTATCTCTTCAAATTAACCAGCTTCAAGACACTGGAAATAGTGCAAGTTTCATTTAAACCAGGTGAATGATAGGCTTCTAGCCTAATCTGCCAGTTTAACTCCTTTTCTAAGAGTTTAAGTTGTACAGGTCCACCTCTACTGTCATTGACAATCTGTTCAATGACAATAGACTTAAACTGGTGTGTGAAGGGTTGTCAATAATGTGCTTTGCTAAAGCATTCGATTCTTTACGTTTCCTAATAGCGTATATGTGCTCATAGATTCTATCCCTGAGCCTGCGCTCTGTTTTCCCTATATAGAAACCGGTACACTGTTGGCACTGCGCTAAATATACTAACATGCTGGAATTACAATTAACCCTGCATTTTAATTTGAAAACATGTTGGTTAACCACAAATTTGTTTGCTTTGTGAATATATTTGCACCAATTACAAGCTTGGCATTTAAACATACCAGGGGACCTAGTTGACAAGGGTTTCTGCTCAAATAATGATTTCAAGTTTCTACCTTTTCTGTATGTTACCTTAGGGTAGGAGCCCATTTTTGAAAGCACCTCTGGGTCCGCTTTAAATAGATGCCAGTTTTTCTTAATGATGGACCATAAAAAAGCACTATCAACAGAGAAAGTGGTAATGAATCTGGGAAAATGAAATGATTGTGATACCAAAGGTGAGTTTGTATTTTGCTCTTCAATAATCGGTGTCAAGTTGGTTTGTTGTACCATCCTTAACACAGGAAGTAACGGTTCATAAAACCTACTAGACCTTTTTGAAGATACCTCATCAATGAGTTCGCCAACCAACTTGGGGGGGTACGCTCGACTCAAAAACATCTTTTTTAATAATAGGCATTCCTCAATAAAGTCATTGTCCCTACTTATCATCCTGGCTGCTCTAACCAGTTGACCTTTTACCACTGCTCGTTTCTGCAGGAACGAATGGCAACTGGTGAAATGCAGCAAAGAATTTGAGTAAGTGGGTTTCCTGTGGATTTGTGCTATAAAACACTTCATGTCTGAATCTTTAATCAACATGATGTCTAAGTATGGGATTCTCATGGTGCTAAATTCAAAAGTGAATTCCAAAAAAGAAGTGGTGTTATTTATATAAGTTACAAAATCGCGTGCTTGACTCTCACTCCCTTTAAATAATGTAAAAATATCATCCAGGTAGTGGGTATTGTACATGACATACTCTGCATGACTAGTCACCTGTGGTGGACCTGTTCATGGAAATATCCTGTGTCTTAGTCTTGGCATGTAATATCATATCACAGATCTTTAAAACAACCTTGTACTGTAATCTTATTATGGTCTTCCACAGCACTAGTATCCTGCATTTCTCCCACCGCACCTGGTCTCAAAATCTTTTGTCTGCTTTACCCTTGTCAAATATATGCATGCAGTGTGTTTCTAGTGCCTGCAGTTGCATTTCTGTAAACACTACAGTGAACTTTTCCTGATGTTGCTCTTCTTTGTGTCTCATGATAGTACTTGTACACCAGTTAGCAGTACAACTACATTACTGCATCTTTGTGCATGGCTGCCAGTGGCAGCCAACACTATTAACATGCCTGCATTTTTTGACTAGAAGTCCATGCACAATTGTGCTGTCAAAATTCACACCTTCTGCAATACTGCAGGTAGAAATGGGCATGGTGTCACTGCCCACCATCTTGCAACACCATGTTGACAGAGTGTGTGCAGAGAAAACTGTTTAGTAGCCCTTTTAAACCTTGTGGCAGGGCGGTGGTCTGTGTGGGGATGCTACTTCTGTCAGGATGAGACCCTCACAGCAGGATATGTTACTGTGTTAATTATTTTCCAATATTTTGTGCAACCCAATTACAGTGTGGGTCTTTCAGAAACTAAACCGACAACAAAAGAGCTATTTGTCATGTACTTACATTGCTTGTAACTGTGACAAGAATGCACTGTTTATTATTTGAGCTGGTTAAATAGAAAGTTGTAAGTGGGAGTATATTTCATTTTTAGACAGTTAAAACACAAGCTAGAGGCATGGTAATGGTGGGGGAAGGGGCACATAATCAGCAGATGCTGATCAGGAGCTTGTGTATTATTGGCATTCAGAGATGAAAGCTGATAGCAAATTTGCTGTTTGGACTGAAGAACTTCAGCACTCCCTGTGTGGTACTTAGACAGTAGCAGCCACTTGTCACATTGTAGCAAGGGGTCTGTAATAGTTTACAAAGAACTTCCGTGTTTGTGTGTGTGTGTGTGTGTGTGTGTGTGTGTGTGTGTGTGTGTGTGTGTGTGTGTGTGTGTGTGTGTGTGGGTGTGTCTGTGTCCTCAACAAAGTTGGGGTGCACTGCATGGGGCACCACAGAACCTAGCTAGGTGTTATTTTTGGTATTCAAAAAATGTACAACTCTTTAATAAATTCTCCTTTTAGACCAGCTATGTCAGCAAGGAGATCCAACGACAGAACCCCCTACTTCCATGGTTGAACAACATGTTAAACCACTGCAAGAGGTTATACCCTAGTTACTGTAAGGCACATTGTATTTTGTGGGTATTATTAGAAACTTTCTAGTTGATGTGAACACGTTTTGATTACATTTGATGTTGTCTTGCTGTATGATATCATCTGTGTAGAAGAAAGGACTAATATGGTAAGACTTGTTCTTGAAAAAACATATGATAGGATATATTAATACATATTTAACAGGGATATTGCCCATTGTTATTTTAACTAATAACTACTTTGTGTTTGAGCACAAATGTTTTCAGCAATCAAGTAGAGTTGCCAATTGGGCCTTTATGGCAGCTAGCACATCGGATTAAGGCTCTGAGGTGTTAATGAGCTACTAGCTGTAGTCCATGATTTTGTTCCTGCAGCCTTCATTTGCCTATTGTGTGACTCTGAACAAGTCACTTAACCAGACAATGCTCTTGGCCATCTGGGACATTGGACTAGTCTCCTAAATGGTATTCTGGACTTCATAGCTACTAAATACCTACCCACTTATGGTGACTTGAGAACAGGTTTTTGTGATGAACATTCCCTCTGATTTTAATTATTCATATTATGCTCATTTGACTGATAATGTCACACCTTCTTATGTATTGAAATGAAGTTTAACTATGACTTTACACATTGTCTAGATTAGATGGTGTAAAAAATATTCACAAAAATATACAGAAAAGAGGTGAAGGATGAGAAGTGTTGGATGTACCCATTACATATTAAAAAGAGTGTTGTAAAAAGTCAGTTTCTTTGGGCCTCAAGGCTAACTTCCAAGTGACAGAAGCTTTTAATCAAGTTTCAAGAGTCTGTTGAGTTTTTTAGTTAAAGGAATTATCCAGCCTACTGGTTGAGATCCTTAGAGGTATGGTGGAAAAGTATGTCTCTGTCATGAGGGTTTAGGTAGGGCTGCAGAGTCAGAAGTCAGTAAAGGTAATTAATTTCCTGTTACTTGTATGTTCACCTTAAAATCTCACTTTATAATCTGCAGAGTTAAAAATATTATAGGAAAACAATGAAATGCTCTGAAATCCAATAAGCACATAGATGTGCCGATGGGAGAAGTGTCTTTTTTGTTGATAGGAAGGCACATAATCTGAAACACAGTTTACAGAAATTGAGCTAAATTCAGCCAATGTCTTGTAATTTTTTAGCAAGTCAGTAGGTACATATTCTTGCCATGGTTGCAAGCAGTGTATTTCTATGGCAAGTAGGTCTTTTGTTATCAACTTATTTTCAGACAGAACTGTTGGGGTTGAAGTAAGTTTTACTTATGAGACCAACAATGTCATATATCATGCTCATCACAAAGTGTGTGACTGCTTTTATACTGGAGAAGCTAGCAGAACATTAAAGCAGGGAGAAGCATAACACACTAGAGACATTAGGAATTAAGGAAGATGAACACTCTGTATAAACATGTGAAGGTGAACATTGTCTAACTGTTGGCTTAGAGGATGAAGGTGCTGTTAGTGAGCTGTTTCCAGTGGTCCAGTCATTCAAAGTCTAATTCCCTCAGCTTCCATTACCGAATTGTATGACTGACTAAGTCACTTAAACCAACGCATTTCATGTGCTGAGTCTGAAAAAGGTCTATGGCGATCAATGTTCTGCCCTGGAAAAAAAATACAAATAACTGAACAAGTTTGCACTTGTTTTAAGAAGTTTCATTTTTATGTTGGAAACATTTGGCAGTGACTTCAAGGGAGGAAATATGAATGCTCTACTTGAGAGATGTGAGCTTATTTAGCAGATTAAGCATAATGCTTTTAAATACCCAAGTTTAAATGGGATTGACAAAATCAATTCAATTTTTTTAATTAAGACCACTAATTTATATCATTTTTTGCACAGTGTTTTGCAACTGCCTTTTATGATTTTCATGCGTTTTAGCAGATAATCGATTGTAAATATTTTAACCAAATGGAATAGCTCATTCATTATGCTGCCAGTTGTTCGTGCTGTGTTTTAGACTTTCATAGTGAACATGAGTTGGGTTTGAATTCTTACATTATAAAGAATAAAAGCACTTCTAATGCATTTCCTTTTTGTTTTAATAAATGGTTTATACCAACATTTTCACTCTGTGTTTATATTACCTATATTCCCAATACTTTGTATATTTTATATATATATATATATATATATATATATATATATGCATATATATATATATATATATATGGCCAAAATCTTTCACTCTGTATTAATATTACCTAGATTTCCAATACTTTTTGTATTTTTTAATATGTGTGTGTGTGTGTGTGTGTGTGTGTGTGTGTGTGTGTGTGTGTGTGTGCGTGTGTATATATATATATATATATATATATATATATATATGTATATTTTATATATATATATATGTATATATATATATATATATATATATATATATATGTGCGTGTGTGTGTATATACATATATATATATATATATATATATATATATATATACTTTATATATGTATATATATATATATATATATATATATATATATGTATATTTATATATGTATATGCAAAATTTCTGCATTTGATTTTTTTTTTAATTCAGATGTTACTTTAGATGCAGTTCTAGGAAAACTATGGAGGCACTTGGAATAGAACAGCAAATATGTTAAACAGCTGTTACCAAGTAAAAGAGTCATATTCTTTCACAACTTATGTAGATGGATGCTAGATATCCAAAGGCGCTTTTTAAAAATAGTAGCAGGATCTAGAAAAGTTAGTGTCATGACAAGTCTAGTCATTTGATTTCTGTATGTCTTCATTTTGAGATTACTGTGGCAAGCAAGACCTGCATAGTCGTCAGCAACAAAAAAGAACAGAATGTCTTGCATCTTTGTGTTTATTACCAAGCAAATTGCCATTTGATGAATATGTCTATACATGTCAGGGTCTAAGTAAATTATTGTGATGTGATAGCATTACAGTCAAATGTAATGTAACATTATATGAGACACAAAAACGGCCATATTGGAACTGTGACAATGGAGTTTGTAATTACCGTCTTGTCACTTTTGGGATGCCCCATGTGGTAATGAATAGGCTACGATGTTGGCAGGCATTATGAAGAAGACTATAGGCAGTTATTAAAAGGGCCCTAAAGTATACTTATTTTTTTGCTTTCTTTAAAAGGCTAAATTGTGGAAACCTTATTTTGAACAGGGATTTAAGTATATTCATATTCTTCCTCCATAGTGCCTTTTTAGGCATTATCAAACTGATCTTCTTCTTCTTTCGGCTTTTCCCGTTTAGGGGTCGCCACAGCGGATCATCTGTCCGCTCATGATTGGCAGTGGAGTTTTACAGTGTCGAGTTGCCAGCCCAACCTCAAACTGATAAACATTCTGAAATAGCAAAAAAAAAAAAAAAAAACAGTCAAAGGGAAACTAAAGGTGTTACTGTTCAGTACCAGGACTAGAGTCTTAGCAGAAAACTCCACTCTCCCCAAGCTCTCCTTACAGTGGAGAATGCAGACATCTATGCAGTTATTGAAATATGCTTTAAAGCTACAGAGAGCACCCCTGGCAGTGCAGGGCTACAATGCCGTCCATACATTTAGGTCATTTATTGCACAGGCAGGGACTAAAGGTGGAGGTGTCTCAATATTCATAAAAAAAATGTTCAACTCAAGGTGATCAGACATGATGAGGTATTTAAGATTCTCCATGTTCAGATTACTACAGGCAAAGTCCCAACAAAATATCCTTTGTTTACCTATGCCCAATGTGCAGAAATAATAGTAAATAGAGCCAGAAAGTACAGTAAATGTAAGATCCCCAGCTATCAGTGTGGAGCAGGTCCTAAATGCACTCTCCAAGGCCAAGAACACCACATTGATGAGCCCCAATATTATCCCATGATGCCTTCTAGATAGCATGAAACATGATCTATCAGGGCCATTGGACTTTTCAACCACAATTTCCAGTTATTCTTCATGCTGCATGAATGTAGAACTGAAGCAGTCATCACTATGGACAAAGGTGGGCCACCAATGGATCTTGGAAACTACATACTCAGAAGTTTGACTAGTCTCATATGCAAAGCCATGGAAAGAATTATCATGGAAAGGATTAATAATGAGATAGGAAACCTTCAGACTTTGGATTCAATGCAGTTTGTTTTCATTAGGGGAAGATCATGCCTACTCGTCCTATTAGACTTCTTTGAGAAGGTCCCCAAGGCAGTAGATGAGAGCAAAATAGTGCATATTTCCTTCCTTGATCTGGCGAAGGCATTTGACACAATAACTCACTCATTGCAAACAAACTCATGGAATTAGACATAAACCCAAGCTGGGTCTCAGATAGGACCCAAGATGTCAAAATAAGAGAATCCTTCTCCACAAAGGGACCAGTCACTAGCAGAGTCCCTCAAGGTTCTGTGCTGGGTCTTGTCTTTATTGGCATCTACTTCTCAGAAGTGAAGGTCAACATTAAGGTTTTCTGGCTGACCAAGTTTGCTGATGATTGCAAACCAGGGGCATTCATACAATCTCCCCAAGACATTAACATCCTTCAGGAAGGATTAATACAGCCAAATAACTGGTGCCAGAACTATGGTTTAAAAATTCAATTCCAAGAAATGCATAATAGTATCTCTGGGAAGTTGTGTACCCTAGAAAACTATCTCATTGATAACACACCCCTAAGAGTAGACCCAGCAGTCAGGGATCGGGGACAAATGTTGGCAGTAACCTGGCCTTCAACCAACATGTTTCTAAGGTAGTAAGGAAATCATTCCATATTGCTCATCTTATGGTATGACATCCAGGTCCAAGGAAACTATTGATGTTCTTCGTGTTTTACTGTTGCAGTCATCACATTTGGGTTATCTGCCTGCAGTTAGCCCTCAGCTGGCCTGAATACCAGAGTCTTGGATTCCTGCATCGGATGCTGTCTCTTCTTCCATGATGTCAGGTCGTCAGAGGTATAAAACATGCAGCCAATGGCATTACATCAGTCTTTCTTGCTGCGCGGTGCCCGAAGCAGAAGCAGTTTGCAAGTGCTGGTCGACCGACTCCTGAAATTTTCGTTTTCGAGTTTCAGAACCGAAGTCTTCAAAAAAGCTAAGTACCCCATTGGGGATTCCTTTTCTTGTTCTGAACCAATGTCAGTAAAAGTTAACAATTGTATTACCTGTGGAAAGCAAATACCGCATAAAGATTTTCATTCGTACTGTAGTCCTTGCTTAGGCCCAGAACCGATGTCAGTAAAAGTTAACAATTGTATTACCTGTGGAAAGCAAATACCTCATAAAGATTTTCATTCATACTGCATTCCTTGCTTAGGCCCAGACCACGACGTCCCTCACTGTCGGTTTTGTGCCTTGTTCAACCCATGAACTATTCGTTGTCAGTCCATATTTGCAGCAAATTATTTTGGTACTCAGTATAACTATCTAGAAATGGCTTCAGTAAGCCATCTGACTACCGATATTCCAAAAAAAATAAGGATAAAGATAGAGACAGACCGCATAGGTCCAAAACTGCCGACGATGCCTCTGTTAAGCTAGTTGCCAGTCCGCCGGTACTCAGTGAGGTGCTTTTGCAGCCCTTGTACCCACTACTTTAGATTCGCAGGCCTCTACTGAGACACATTCGGTATGCCGCGAGATGTTTCTTTGACTATTGAACCTGCGGATGTCTCTACCTTGGATGGGTCCAGAGCCGCTGTGCAGGCACTGGCTTCTGAGGGTGTATTCAGGCCTACAGACTTTTAAACCAACACCATCTTCTTCTTCAAGGCCTAAAACTCGACCCACGCCTAGAAAACAGATGTCCAAACCACATGCTCAGGCCCATATGCCTAAAAAACAAATGCTTAGAATGGCTGAAGACCTTATTACCCTAATTAGGGGAAGCCAGCCTTCCCCCTCAGGAGACCTAGAACTGATTTTTCTTCTGAATCTTCTGATCAGGAATATGATATTTGTGTTTCTTCTGATTTCCAGGATTTGCCCATATCTACCTATGAGGAGTCTGATGCAGAGGATTCCATTCCCTCTGCTTCCCCTCCAGAAGATTTTTCCTTTGGTGAAATCTTGCACACTCTTAGGGAGCATTTCCATTGGGAAGCCCAGGATTACTCTGACTCCAAAAAGAGGCTTAGGGAATTCTTACTCCTCCCTCAACACAGGCCTTTAGCTATCCCACCTGTTCTAGACATTGTGGATGGTGATATCTTGGAATCTAGCCTTTCCCCAGACACATTACCTCCAGCTCCCAGAAAACCTGACAGGTATTACAAAGTACCTGACTCTCACAAGTTCCTCTTCAAGAATCCTACTGCGGATCCAGAGACCATTTCCCAAGGACCAAAGGGCATTAAGGTTACTGTTGCCAAAAACCCTACCCCCTCTGATAGAGATTCTAGAGCCTTGGACAGATGGAGTAAGAAGGTATATACTTTTGCTACTTTGGCCATTAGGGCTTTAAATTGCCAGTTTCGTATGTTAAAGTACCAGCAGCATATTATGGGACTACTTAAACAGAAAATGATGTTGATTCCTGACTGTGCTGAACACAAAGAATTACAGGATTTAAAAGATGGAGGAAAAAGCTATATCTATGCAAACTGTTAAAGATTTCCTGCAAGTACAGATTTCCTGCAAGTACAGCCTCCCAGATTTAGTAGGCATTGGCCTTCAAAGAATTGGTTCTTTCCAGCCTCCTCCAGGCTTTCTCAGCCCAAACCCAGGAACAGAAGACCACCTAGGTTACAGTCTCAGGCTACGCACAGGCCTAAACAGTAGGGGCTCCCACTTTCAAAGCTGGGAGTTGTAAGACACCCCCCCATGGGAAAATGGCACAATGACTTAACCTTAACCCTTTCAAGCCCTGCTCAGCTGCCTGCTACCTTAGGAGGAATGCTCGCCCTGCATGCAAAAAACTGGGAACTCATTACCCAGGATAAATGGGTTTTGAATATAGTTTCCCCAAGGATACAGATTCCACTTCCACACCCTACCAACCCCAAACGGTTAACCAGACCTACCCCCAAAACAGTGGGCAGAGGCTCAACAGCAGGTTTTCTCTCTTCTAAGTATCAGGGCTATTCAACCTGTTCCAGCAGAAGAAAGGGGACAAGGTTTTTATTCAAGACTCTTCCTGGTACCCAGAAAAAGACAGCTCCTGGACCTCCCTATTCTAAACACTTTTTTGGTAATCCCAAAATTCAAGATGCTAACACTTCAACAGCTACTTCCTATGATAGGCAAAGATGCCTGGTTGGCAACCTTAGACCTAAAGGAAGCTTACCTGCACATTCCAATAAGGGAATTTTGCAGGAAATACCTAAACTTCAGGGCAGGCTCCATGCACTTTCAGTTCTCTGCACTTCACTTTGGCTTATCTACTGTGCCCAGGGTATTCACAAAGTGTCTAGCTCCAGCCATTGCATTTTGCAGGCAGAGAAATATTCAGATATACCCATACTTGGACAATTGTCTGATTCAGGCAGAAAGCCAGGAATTGCTATTAAGACATCTGGCATTCATAAAGAAACTTCTAAACTCACTGGGGTAAACCGTAAACGAAAGGAAATCTCACCTAGTACCCTGCCAACAAATTGTATTCCTGGGAGCAAGCTTGAATACAACTTCCCAGATGGCTTTCCTCACTCCAGAGAAACAAGTTTATTTGACAACCTACTTCAAACTACTGGACACAAAGACCCAGCTATCTGCAAGGAAAATTCTGCAAGCCCTGGGGTTCATGGCCTCTTGCATTCTACTAATTCCTTATGCAAGACTGCATATGAGGAAACTGCAATAGTATCTAAAAAGCGTATGGTGTCAACATTCTCATGACCTGGAATCAATGATTCCTATCATTCCTTGCATAAAGACAGAGTTCCTTTGGTGGGCCGAGGCTTGCTACCACAACAAGGGGCTCCCTTTCAATCTACCCCTGCCACCCAAATCCTAACAACAGACGCATCAGACTATGCATGGGGGCTCATTTGGCAGGACAGTGCATTCAGGGCAAATGGAACCCAAGACAGATGCACCTGAATATCAACCAAAAAGAAATGTTAGTTGTAGAGAATTCCCTGACAGCCTTCAAGGACCACATTCTTCAAGGACAATTATTGGCAAAGACAGAAAACACCACAGTTATGTGGTACATAAACAAGCAGGGGGGAACCCACTCATACCCTCTCTGCAGACTAGCCATGGCTCTGTGGAACACAGCCCTGAGCTACCAAGTGTACCTACAAGCTCAATTCCTGCCAGGCAAGCTAGATTTACTGGCAGATGACCTAAGCAGAAATCTCATGGACCCACACAAATGGAAACCCGAACCAAAAATATTCAACCGCTTGAGGAATAAATGGGGGAACCCAGAGACAGATCTGTTTGCACTACCAATTGGACAAATTCTGCACAAGGACTTCCCACAGTCAAGCTTGGAAAGTGGATTCCCTGTCCTTCACCTGGGAAAGCCTCTCAGTTTATGCCTTTCCCTCTCTGCCTCTCCTCTCGAAGGTTCTGCTAAAGATCAAACACGACAAACCAAGGACAATACTGATTGCACCAGACTGGCCATACCAGCACTAGTACCCCCTCTTGCACTGTATGACACTGGTGGAACCATGGCACCTGCCTCAGACCCCTTCCCTGCTGTCCCAGCAGGTGGGCCAGTTTCTGCACCCTCAGCTTCAAACCCTGAACCTTGCAGCCTGGCTAATTCCTTGAGCTCTCCAATAGCATCCCTCAGTAAGCAGGTGCTAGATGTCATTCTGGAGGCAAGGAGGCCTAGTACTAGAAAATCCTATGCTGAAAAGTGGAAAAGATACTGTTCCTGGAGCCTGGCTCAGGGGATGGGCACAACGGTGCCCAGCTTACCTCATTTTCTTCAGTACTTAACAGAAATGCTCCACAAGGGCCTATCCTTCTCGCCTATTAAAATTTATGCCTCTGCCATTTCAGCACATTATAATACTGAACAACTCCTGTTCTCTCACCCCCTGCTAAAGCAATTCCTCAGAGGGACCAAAAATTTAAGACCCCCCCCCAGGAGAGCCCCTAATCCTGCCTGGGACCTTAACTTTGTATTGGAAAAGCTCACTCTTCCTCCTTTTGAGTCAGCTGCAACTGCAGAGTTGAAATCCCTCTCTTGGAAAACAGCCTTCCTTCTAGCCATCACTTCAGCAAGAAGAGTGTCTGAATTACAGGCCCTCATGGCAGTGGAGCCCTTCATTATCTTCCATGCAGACTGGGTTTCCCTCAGGACCAATCCTTACTTTATGCCCAAGGTGGTGCCTAGTGTGGCCCTTCATCAGTCCATTCATTTGCCTACCTTTTTCCCGAATCCACAAAACAAGGGAGAACGAAAACTGCACTCTTTGAATGTGCACAGACAACTTAGATTTTATTTGTACAGGACTAAGCCTCTCAGAAAATCTGAACAGCTGCTAGCTGGCTTTGCTGCAAGGGCAGAGGGGAAGGCCATTTAAAAGCAAACCATTTCTAAGTGGATAGCCCATTGCATTAATTTCTGCTATAAGCACCATAGAAAACCTACCCCACAGGGGATAAGATCACATTCCACCAGGGCTGCATCTACCTCTACAGCCTTTCTCAGTGGTGTCCCTACCTGGGACATCCTAGAAGCTGCTACCTGGAGCTCTGTACATACCTTCACCAAGCATTATCACATGCCTATTTTTTCTAAATCCAGAGCTGGTTTTGCCACTGCAGTCTTGCAGGGCTTAATAGCTGGCCCTAATGCTCTCTAACTTCCTCTTCCCTTCCTTAGCTTTGGGAATCTACCCAAATGTGATGACTGCAACAGTGAAAAATGAAGAACATAGTACAGTTGTGTACACATCATAAATGTAGATGTTCAAGTGTATTCACTGTTGCAGACCTTGTTACCCTCCCTCCAGCCCCCTGACTTCTCTTGGCTCTACCTTTCCTTCTTGTTTGGTGTATTTAAGCTTTCTGGTGTATTTTCTTTTTGTTGGGGGGGGGGTACCATAACATATAATTGCTTCCCATTGTGGGGGCACCTGACATCTGGGGCAAGAAAAACTGACGTAATGGTGTCGGCTGCATGTTTTATACCCCTGACGACCTGACTTCATGGAAGAAGAGACAGCATCCAATGCAGGAATCCAAGACTCTGGTATTTAGGCCGGCTGAAGGCTACCTGCAGGCAGATAACCCAAATGTGATGACTGCAACAGTGAATACACTTGAAAATCTACATTTATGGTTAATGTACACAACTGTACTTTCCTTTCTATGTAGCCATCATCAGCCCCATCATTGTGTATAACAGCCCTTCGCTAATTTACCTGATCAGGCACATGCAACTTCTGGAATGTCCACACAGGTTCCTTGCAAAAAGAGTACAAGATGTAAATGACCTGTCCTGTGATGATCAACTTAAAGCCCTTTCCCTGGACCCTGCTTCCTACAGATTGTTGAAGGGCCATCTGTGCCTGGCATACAAAACATCCTTGGATCCTGCTCTGATGGACCTTTTGCATGTCCACAAAACAAATAGTATAAAAAATAGCCAATCCAGAGACTTAAACCTTGCTTGCAACATAAATTTGGGCTTGTTAGAGGGACCGGTATGTATCTCAGAGATTACCCCTTCTCTGAAAAAGACTTCCCATCTAGGTGAAGCAGAGCTCTTTCTTAACCATATTCACATTTAAACAGGACCAGTGGGTAGGAATCCAGAAATTCACCCCTGTTCTGGCACCTATGTTTGTAATGGACAATGGCTGCTTCTAAATGCTTTACCAAACACACTCTACCTTACATTTAACCATTAGGGTCATAGGTTCATAGGTAGGTACTGGACTATCTGCCCGAAGGCATATATTAGCCCAGCCATGTTGTGCGGTATTCACAGCCCCTTTGGTTAGTTCCCTAAGCCCTTGATCTAGCAGCTAGTACCCTTGGCCCCTATCTAGTAGAGCTGTTGGTATGATCCCTGGTGTGAACTTTCTGTTACCCATCCACTCGTCAAGGTTCCTCTTGAAGAGTGATAGTGAGGTGCTCTGTCTTATGTAGATCGGGACCTTGTTCCATAGCAAGGGAAGTCTTTGCAAAGGGGATCTATCCCTCCAGCATGTTCTATTCATTATTGTGCTGAGGTTTATATCCCTAGAGCATGTAGCTCGAGTAGACTTGGTTTTGCTAAGATGGAACATGTTCAACAGTTCTGGGTTGGACATGGCTTTGTATGTTAGACAGAGATCACCTCTGAGAAGGCAGTATGCAACAGAGAAAAGCCTTAGTTTTTTCAATCGTGCTGCATAGGGCAACTGTTTGAGGCCAGTAATCCTCTTAGTGAGGTACCTCTGTGGTCTCTCCAGCTGCTGGAGATGCCTAGCCAGGTACATTCCAATTGGTGCATTGTGCTCAATAATGGGTCTGATGAGGGAAAAGTAGAGAGGCACCACTACATCCTTAGATCTTGATGCGAACCCTTTCATGATCAGATGGGTCACATAGAAGGATTTTCTAACCACCTTGGCAACATGGTTATCAAAGGAAAGCTGACTATCTACTTGGGTCCCTAGATCCCTTATTACTTCTTCAGATTTCAGGGGGTTACCTCCTATGTGGTAGTTCGTGGGTACTCTGTTTTTTCCAAAGGGGATTACTACACATTTTTTAGCATTTAGCTTGAGACCATGGCTTTGACACCATGCATCAGTCTCATTTAGGCTCTTCTGGAGGATATCCATGTCGACCAGAGACTCTATTATAGCACCCAGTTTGCAGTCGTCCGCAAACTTGGTCAGCCACAGCCCTTCAGTGCTTGCCTGTACTTCTAAGAAGTATATGCCAAACAGGAGGGGCCCCAGGACAGAGCCCTGAGGCACACCGCTCGTTACTGGTCTAGATTCGGACATAGATCCCGCTACTCTTACTTTGTGGGATCTGTCTGAGAGCCACTTTGTGATCCATCTTGTGACGTAAGGGTTTATGCCCAGGTTGGTGAGTTTATCAATAATACCCGAATGGGGAATGGTGTCAAATGCTTTAGCAAGCTCAGGGTAAGCCGTGTGTACCTCCTTTCCCTTATCTATAGCCTGAGTAACTGTCTCAAAGAAGCCCACCAGGTTCAGGAGGCATTATCTGCCCTTGACGAAGCCGAAATGTGTGGGGTCAAGTGTTTGGAAATGTGTGGGGTCAAGTGTTTGGAGGTTCCCAATCTCTCCATTTATGAGTTCTATAATGATTCGCTCCATTGCCTTACAGATCAGACTGGTCAGGCTTATTGGTCAGTAGTTCCCAGGGTCGGTTGTGGGCCCACCCTTGTGCAGCGGAACCACCATTGCTGTGCGCCATTCTATGGGCACATATCCTGTCAAGAGGCTGAGACTGAACAGGGTATTCAGATGTGGGGTTAACTCATTTTGGAGCTCACGTATGACACAGCCCGAGACACCATCTGGTCCCATGGAGGCAGTGTTTTTAGCTTTAGATAGAGCCTTATTAACCAACGTATCAGTAATAATTGGAGTTACACAATCCTCTGGAATAGTAAAAGGCCCTGTAGGTGGTGAGGGGGGGGGGATTTGCACTGAACCTGTCAGCCAAGATGTTGGCAATGTCAGTGGGGGTCAGTGTATTTTGTTCCATTTTGTACTAGCTCAGAACAGACCTGAGCATTGCCATTTAGGTTTTTGATGTAACCATAGAAGGCCTTATGGTTATCCTTGGCATCCTTGGCAACTTTCTTTTTGAAACTGGCTTTAGTTGACTTGATGAGAGCCCTCAATTTCTTACTAATGCTGATCAGGGATGATTTTTCTACTTGAGATTTGGCTTTTTTTTGTATAAATATCCTCCTTTTGTTGTATAGTTTGCTTATTGCCGCGGTCCACCAGACCGGTTTCTTTTTGCTTGAGGAAGGAGTCTTGGTTTTATTTGGGATAGCATTGTCCATGCAATCCTGAAGATGTATACAAAGTGCCTTGGTGTAGGATTCTGCATCCTGGATATAATTATCATTCTGCAAAAGAATAGTGAAGCTTTCCACTTCTGACGCAAGTAGTTTGACGTTTGCTTTGGAAAGGTTTATTACGATGGTTTCTTCGACTGGGGGAGGTGGAGGGGTGAGGATGTCCAGGGTTATCAGTTTGTGGTCTGATCTGACCAGGGAGGGAGTGATAACGGGTGTGGTACAATGGGCGCCCATATTTGTGATGACTAAATCCAATATGCTGTCCCCTCTAGTGGGAGAACATACCAGTTGTTCAAGGGTATTTGAATTTATTAATTATATGAACCACTGGCCATAGGAGTTAGAACTTTGGTAGTTCACCCAGTCTATACCAGGGTAGTTGAAATCACCCAAAATTATGGTGCTGGGTAGGACCTTTATATTTCCCAATGCCTCAAGGAATGCTGAGTGAGCATCTTGGGACATGGTGGGCGATCTATAACAGGCTACGACTTGAAATGTGGTTTTGCCTGCTGATAGTTGCGCATGGATGATCTCTGGGGCATCATGCTGTGCCACTAACCTGGAGATGTGGGTATCTTTGATGAATATGGATACACCTCCGCCCTTTGTACTGCGATCTGGTAACTGAGACCAGAAGGTATGATATGAATTGTAACCTGGTAGTGCTGGGGTGATCTCTGGGGCTTTGAACCAGGTTTCCTTCACTGCACAAACATCGCTTTTCTCCATACTGAGGAGTGCTTCGAGTGCGTACATTTTGAGGTTGAGACTTCTGGCGTTGAGTAGCATTACCCTTAGTTTCTGGTTACCTGTGCCGGCTACGGTGGTTGGTTTGTCCTTTGAGCCTTGCTTAAAAAAGGCACTATGGGGACGGCAAGAGCCTTGGCCAGTATTCGAAAGCCTAGGGGTGACAGGTGCAAACCATCTCTGGCAAAACAGCGAGGCCTGTCTATCATGTCATCCCAGGCAGACAGACTCTGGATCCCCTTAGAATGACACCAGAAGCTTAGCCAATTGTTGAAATTGATCATTTTGCCTTTGTATTGTGTGGTATCATTCTAGTTGAAGGTAGTATGCTACTCAAGGTCAGGGTCATACCAGCTTGGGCTACATGATCAGAGAGCTCCTCAATGTCTCTTTTCATGTAGTCCAGGGAGGTACGTCTTAGATCATTCACACCAACATGTACAATGACAGCATCATACTTGTACTTGTTCTGGAGTGACCTAAGTGCCTGTGTTATGTGGCGGATCCTAGCACCCAACAAGCAGCTGACAGTAACCTTCTTCTTGTTCAGCCTGGTGAGTGGAACATCTGTGTGCCTTCCTATAGTGTCTCCTATTACTAGCGTGTTGGGTATGGTGTTTTGCCTTAGGGACTGTCGTGAGGCGCACTGCTGAGGTGAATTATGTGTTTTCTGGCTTGTGTTTGGAGGTGCAGGTTGCTTTGCTTGTCTGCTTTGGAGGGCACTGTTTCTTTTTCAGATTGGTATCTAGTGCCTCCGAATATGTTTTTGTGTATTTATGTGTATGTTTTGCCAGTGCTTGTTTTGTATATCCATGTGTGACTGGTGGTGTGATGCTAGTGTGTCTCTTCTCCTCTTGACTGTCTGTTACTGTTATGGGTTGAGAGCACTTAGCCTCCAGTCTGGCTGTGTATTTGCATCTCTCACAAGTGTTTGTGTGTAGAGGTAAGAGGAGAGGGTTGTCTGTATACATGAGGCAGCTGTGACATTGCCTCAGGATGCCTAATTCGACCAGATGAACTGGAGAGTACACCTGAAACTGACCTCTGGACATGCTTGGAAAAGTAAATTTCACTTGTCTTGCGGACAGTCGAGGGTCTTATGCTGTATTATAATAGTGCTGTCTAGGAGATTTGGAAAATAATAGTGCTATCTAGGAGATTTGGACACGTGCTGATTTGGGTTATGCAAGTGCTGCAGTAAGAGCAGTTGATCTGAAGCACTTGAGTTGAGGCTTGCCTAGTTCTAAGGGAAAATTTGCAGCACAGACTTTGTGAAACCAGGAATAGTATACCCCAGCTAACCGGCGCTGCCCGACGCTGCTCTGTGTGCAAGACTGCTCAAAAAGAGAGTTGCAGGGTTTTAAGAGAGAGAGATCAAGGAGTTTGGAATTGACCAAAAATGGCCAATAAAACTACAGTTTCTAGGCAGTAACCACTCGTACAGGGACAGGCAGGCTGCTCAGTGTTAACCACTGCCACTGGTGAACACAGAGACTTCCCTTTAGCCCAAGTAAGCACTGGCCTCCAAGAAACTTACAAACAGTTCAGAACAGCAACTCTGTAACTGAACTTTGTTTAAATTATAGAAAGTGGGAAAATAGCAAGTTTTTTTGTTTTTTTGTTTTTATTTAAGGATAGCAGAGACACACAAGTAGCAAACTAGTCAGAACAGTGCAATAAATGACCCCAACACGTGTGTGCTAGGTCAGAGGCAGGTAAAATGCAATTTTAAGAAAAAACAATTTTAAAAAAGTGCAACACAAAAAAATGCAATAAACAGGCTCTAGGTATGTTCTAAATACTGTTTCTAACACAGATATCAACTTTTGCAAGCAAGAAAACGTTGAAAAGTAGGAGGCAATGCAGTTTTTCTAAGAAGTAAATCGGAAGAAAATACTTACAAATACACCCCTAAAATTAACCTCTAAGGCACCAAAAAAGACTTCTGGATATATTTGGGAAGCTTGGCTAGGCTTCTAAGGGCCCTTGTGGTTATTAATTAATATATAACTATGCACCCAGGAACCTTCCAGTATCATACAAGTCTATGTGTTCAGTACTATCACTGTGATCCTGATTTACAATCCCGAGTAAAGAGAATTTTAGTCAGAAATGGTAACCTTCCAGTAGTTACTGTAATTCAGGCTGCCGAGTCTGCTTTCTGCTTACAGACCCTTCTGAGTAAAGGTATATTTTTCATTCATTATCCATTGCAGCATACAGAATAGCTGTCAACTGAATAATGTAAAAAAGCTAAGAAATACACTCTGATGGTTTGGGGTTGTTACACAGTTTTGTTGTAAGATGTCACCTTAGAGATTAACATTTATATTTCACAGGGTTTGTAACACCCATTTTAGGAAATTTACATTTATCTCACCTCTTCCCTTGGTTATGCAAAAGCACCAGTGATTGTGGTGTTCTAAGAAATTCTTCTGAGGAAAGAGATGGCTGATATGTTATTACAGCTGATATCATCTGCAGTGCTGCGCTACAAGAAATACTCACTGAAAGACTGGTACCAGGCAGTACTATCTGTGCAAACATCCGTAATACCCCAAACCCTTATTCCCACCTGCATTCCAACTGTTGATGTTGATGTCCTTGTTTCCTATATACTACCATCCAGCAGTGTCTTTTATCTAGGGAAACTTAGATGTAACCAGCACAAATTCTAGCTGGTGCAGAGTATATTGAGTGGATTACTTATGGGGACAGGTAAAGGGCCTCTTCTGTCAGGTATAGGGTACCCTGAGAGGTATGTGTAAACTTCTAGAATTTCACAGTGCCTTATATTCACAAATCTATGTGTTTCTCTACATATTAGTCAGTCTCAGCCTCCTTTACCTGAATTTCTTTTATTAGCTGCTAGTACCTTATTAAAAGCTTCATTCTACTGATATGTGACCACTGGAGACTGTCACTTTTCACTCAGCATCAGTCCACTTGAAAGTTTTCTCATCTGCAGCAGCTTCCATGTGCGGAATTTACTGCAGAGCTGGGGAAATAAGGGACCCATTTACTAACACCTTTAAAATCCAGCTAGAGGCTTACTTACTAAGCCAGGTCTTCTGCTAGACTTAAAAACACAATCTGCATTGCCTGCATCATTTTCTCTATTACATGTGCTTATATTATTTTTAAAATACTATAAGCTGAACAAGTTAAATATGTTTTGATATTCTCTACACAGGTCCATAACTAATTTGACCTGAAATAAATAAATACAAATCTTTAACAAAAGAAAACCATTTTATGGCAAGTGATGGACATCTGTATGTGCTTAAATTACCTTTCACTTTCTAATGAAACAAATGGCATCTAAACAGTCTCTACATGTGTTAATGATGTGATTTATGTTACCTCACTTTAGGTGTACTTAAGACCAGAAGACTTCTAGATCGGGAGGAAACACCTTCTTATTGGCTGACCGTGTATGCCACAGATCTTGGGTCTGTTCCACTTCATTCCTGTGCATATGTTTATATAGAGGTTACTGACATCAACGATAATGTCCCCTTAGCAGCAGAACCGGTGTACTATGCTTCTGTTATGGAGAACTCACCAAAAAATGTGCTCGTTATTCAGCTAAATGCTTCCGATGCTGATGACAGCTCCAAAGGAAAAATAACCTTCCATGTGGGGCCAGGTGCTCACCAACGTTTCTTTAATATTGATTCACAGACAGGTAAGTCTTAAAAAAGATATTACAAATGTTACAGACTCAAACCTGTAAGTACGTACACTAAAAACACATCACTACTAATTAGAAAGAGTGTTTATTCACAACTGAATTGACAATTGAAGATGCAACAGTTTTCCATGCTAAGAATAAACCAGTCACTCATCTGAAATAGGAAAATGGAATCTCCATACTGTGCCAGTTTAGGTTATTTCATCTTAAAAATAACATTCTTCTAGAGGATAACAACACGTGTGTTACTTACGGTCCTTTTGAACGGTTAGAATTTTGATATTTGTTTCTTTCTTATACAGCAGCAAAGATGAATCAGGAAATAACTAAAATCTTTTTTAATCTTGCAAGATATGGCCTTAACCCTTAATTCCAATGTTTGTGTCTGTATACAGTATTTCAGTTTAAATTTTTGGATATTTGCCATGCAGTCATTAAATGTTGCTTGCTGTTGTATTTCTCTGTGCTGTAAATGTGCTTATGTAATCATTGTCATACTTGGGTTGCAATGTAAATGGCTGAATTTGACATGCAGAAGACTGCTTTGTATGATGGTGATGCGGTGAAATTAAGTGGCAGGACTGTTTTATTGAAAATAGCAGAATTTATGATATCACTGCACAGTCAACACTGTTTTTTGCATTTTCTCCAATATGCAGTGATCTTGGGAGTTCATATGTTAAACAGTGAAGGCAGACAGACGTGTGTCTGTGGGGGGAGGGGGTAAGGTGAAGGGGGGTATGCTCCAAAGGAATAAAAAGAATAAAATGCCGATTCATAATGGTTACCACAAAGTATACACTATGCGTGCACTTTACATACACTTTCTGATTATAAGAACACCCCTACCACAATGCTTGTGCTGTCTATTCACTCAGAAAGGTTGCACTAAGTGTACACATAGTGTACAGATGATGTTCTTCATGTTTCACTGTTGCAGTCATTACATTTGGGTAATCCTGCTGGCAGGTTGCCCTCAGTCAGCCTGAATTCCAAAGTCTTGGGTCCTGCGTCGGCTGCTGTCACCCCTTCCCTGACGTCAGGTCGTCAGGGGTATAAAAGAAGCAGCTGACACCATTTTCTTCAGTCTTTCTTGCTGCGTGGTGCCCGAAGCAGAAGCAGTTCACAAGTGCTGGTCGGCCGACTCCTGAAATTTTCATGTTTGAGTTTCAGAACTGAAGTCTTCATTAAAGCTAAGTACCCCATTGGGGAAACTTTTTTCTTGCTCCAGACCGATGTCAGAAAAGGTTAATAATTGTATTACTTGTGGAAAGCAAATACCTCATAAGGATTTTCATTCTTACTGAATTCCTTGCCTAGGCCCTGATCACAACGTTACTGGTTGCCAGTTTTGTGCTAGATTTAACCAATGCACTATTAAGTGTCGGTATAATTTTGCTTTAAAGTATTTTGGTAGCCGATTTAATTATCCAGAAATGTCGTCGGATAGCCATCCGACTACCAGAGTTTACAAAACATGCAAGGAAAAGGATAGAGAAAAACAACCAAGCCCCAAAACTGACAACAAAGCTTTTCCTAAGCCAGTTGCCAGTTCGACGGTTCTCAGTGAGGCACTTTCGCAGCCCCTGACACCCGCTACTTTAGAGTCGCAGGCCACTATCATCTCCCACGTGGTCAGCTATGCCACTGGATACTCAAGGTATTGGAGTCTTGGGCGCTAATCCCTCAGATGGGTCCGGAACCGCTGAGCAAGTACCGGCTTCTGAGGGTATTCAGACCTCAACATCTTTACATTAAAAAGACAAAGACTAAAGCACATTCTAAAGCAAAGAAACAAACTCATGAGCCATGTGTACAGGCACAGGCCTCTATGCCCAAAAAACAGATGATCAAAATGGCCGAAGACCTGATTACCTTGATCAGGGGTTCCCATCCCCCTCCTGATAAGTGGCCTAGGCAAGACACTGACTATGAATCTTCAGATCAGGTTTTCTATTTCTTCTGATTCCTCTTCTGATCAGGGATATTCTTTACCCCTCTATGAGGATTTTGATGCTGAAGAATCTATTCCTTCAGCATCCCCTTCTGAGGATTATTCCTTTGGGGAAACCTTGCATACCATGAGGGAGCATTTTCACTGGGAAAGTCAGGATTTTTCAGAATCTAAAAAGAGGCTCAGAGATTTCCTTTTACTACCTAAGCACAGGCCTGTAGCCATTCCCCCAGTCTTAGACATTGTAGATGATGTGTTTTCAGAGTCTACTTTGACCCCTGACTCCTTACCTACAGCTCCTGTTAAGCCAGACAGATATTACAGGGTTCCTAACTCACACAAATTTCTTTTTAAAAACCCTGCTGCTGACCCAGAAACTATTTCACAGGGTCCAAAAGGAGTTAAGGCCTTGGCTGCAAAAAACCCAACCCACTCTGACAGAGATTCAAGGACACTGGATAGATGGGGAAAAAGGTTTACACATCTGCAACTTTGGCTATAAGGGCCTTAAACTGTCAATTTCATATGCTCAAGTATCAGCAACATGTCATGGGATTGCTTAAACAGAAAATGATGTTAAATTCTGAATGTGCTGAAAACAAGGAAATGCAGGATTTATTGCATGCAGCTGAACAAGTTGGAAAGCATACTTTGCAATGTGGTTTTGATTTTTTGGAGGCCTCCTGCAGGGCCGCAGTTATTGGTTTTGTAATTAGGAGGCATGCTTGGTTAAAGGAACAAAATCTGCCTGATCATGTTAAAGTTAAATTACTAGATGCACCTTTACAGCATGATACTTTGTTTGGTGTTAAGGTAGAAGAGGTGTTAAAGAAAATGGAAGACAAAGCTAAATCTATGCAAACTGTTAAAGATTTTTTTAGAAGTACAGCCACCTAGGGTTAGTAGACACTGGCCTACAAAAATTAGTAATTTCCAGTGTCAGACAGACCTCAAAGGGGCAGATCCAGATGCCCTAGGGGCAGATCCCAGACACAAGGTTCTTACAGGGCAAAACAGTGGGGTGCTTCTACCTCCAAAGCTGGAGAAGATAAAGCACAAACATACAGAAAGCAGTCCCAATGACTTTCCCCTGCCTGCACCAAGCACTTATCTTCTGGCAGCACCCTTAGGGGGAAAATTAGTACTTTTTGCTCAAAATTAGCACATTATAACCCAGGACAAGTGGGTTCTAAATATCGTGTCACAAGGCTACAAATTCCATTTCCATAGTCTGCCAAAGGCAAACAGCTGACCAGATCTGCCAAAAAATCAATGGACAGAAGCACAAAAGCAAGTTACATCCCCCATGGACATGGGAGCCATTCAGCAAATACCAGAGTAAGAGCAGGGACAAGGATTTTACTCAAGACTGTTCTTAGTACCCAGAAAGGACAAGGCCTGGAGGCCGATACTGGACCTCTCTATTCTGAACACATTCCTGGATATTCCAAAATTCAAGATGTTAACTTTGCAGCAGCTTCTGCCCATGCTGGCCAAGAATGCTTGGCTTGTGACCTTAGACCTAAAAGAGGCATACCTGCATGTTCCAATCAGACAGTCGTGCAGAAGATACCTCAGATTCAAGGCTGGTTCAATGCATTACCAATTCTCTGCACTGCCCTTTGGCTTATCTACTGTGTCCAGGGTCTTTACAAAGTGCCTGGCACCAGTAATTGCATTCTGCAGACAAAGAGGAATACAAATATATCCTTACTTGGACAACTGTCTAATCCAAGCAGAGAACTAGGACATTCTTCTTCAACATCTGGCATTTGTGAAAAGACTTCTAACATGCCTAGGGTACACAGTCAACAAAAAGAAATCAAAACTAGTACCCTCTCAAGAGATAATATTCATGAGTGCAAGCTTGAATACAACTGCCTAGATGGCTTATCTCACGCCAGACAAACAAAGGCAACTGACTATCTATTTCAAAATGTTGGCAACAAAGGCCCAGTTATCTGCAAGAAAAATTCTGCAGGCTTTGGGCTTCATGGCATCCTGCATCCTACTAATTCCATATGCAAGACTGCATATGAGGAAACTTCAATGGTATCTAAAAAGTGTTTGGACTCAACATTGCCACAGCCTGGAAACTGTGATTACTCTCATTCCCTGCCTGCAACAGGAGTTTTGATGGTGGGCAAAGGTTTGTCACCAGAACAAGGGACAGCCATTCACATTACCCCCAGCCAGGCAGACACTAACAACGGATGCATCAGATTATGCCTGGGGGGCCCACATGGCAGAAAGATGCATTCAGGGCACATGGTCCACAAACCAGATGCATCTACATATCAATCAAAAAGAGATGCTAGCTGTTCAAAATGCCCTGACAGCCTTCAAGGACCTACTTCATCTGGGACAACTACTGATAAAGACAGACAACACCACAGTCATGTGGTATATAAACAAACAGGGGGGGGCACACATTCTTATCCCCTTTGCAGACTAGCTATGACATTGTGGGACACAGTTTGACTTACCAAGTACATCTGCAGGTACAATTCCTGACAGGAAAGGAAAACACTCTGGCAGATGAACTAAGCAGACACCTCATGAATCCCCATGAGTGGAAACTGGATCCACAAGTCTTCAGCATGATAACAAGGAAATGGGGATGCCTGGACATAGATCTATTTGCCTCTCCTCACAATTACCAACTAAAAAGATTCTGCACAAGAACTTATCACAGACAAGCATGGAAAGTGGACGCTGTCTCTTTCAGCTGGAAAAAACTATCAGTATATGCCTTCCCTCCACTGCCTCTCCTCCCCAAGGTACTCTTAAAGGTCAGACAGGAGAAGCCAAAGATGATACTGATTGCCCCAGACTGGCCACACCAGTACTGGTATCCAATCCTAAGGAATATGCCCATCTTGGAGCTTACCTCAAATACCTCGTCTACTGTCCCAGCAAAACAATCAGATCCTGCACAGCCAACTCAGGACATTAAACTTGGCAGCATGGCAGATAATGTAGTCATACAAAAAACACCTGTCAGTAAAGCTGTGATGGATGTCATTCTGGAAGCCAGAAGGCCTAGTACTAGAAAGTCTTGTGCTGGAAAATGAAAGAGATTCTGTGATTAGAACCAGGCACAAGGAACTGATACAGCTGTACCAAATATTCCTCATATTTTGCAATACTTAACTGAGATGCTCGACAAAGGCCTATCTTTTTCATCAATTAAAATTCATACCTCTGCCATTTCAGCTCTTTACAATACAGAGCCACCAATTTTTTCTCATCCCTTATTAAAGCAGTACCTCAGAGGAGCCAAAAAATTATGGCCTCCAAGGAGATCACCAATACCTGCATGGGACCTCAACTATATCTTGGAAAAGCTCACCCTGCCTCCTTTTGAGCCAGCTGCTACTGCTGATGTAAAGTTTTTATCTTGGAAAACAGCTCTGCTCCTCGCAATTACTTCTGCAAGACGAGTTTCAGAGCTACAAGCGCTCATGGCTGTGGAATCCTTTATCATTTTTCATCCAGACAGGGTCTCTCTGAGGACAAACCCAACATTTATGCCTAAAGTGGTGTCCAGTGTGACTCTTAACCAAACTATTCATCTGCCAACTTTCTATCCAAATCCACAGAATATTGGGGAGAGAATTCTCCATTCTTTGGACATACACAGACGGCTTAGATTCTACTTAGACAGAGCCAAAGCTTTCAGGGAGACAGAGCAATTACTAGTAGCATATGCTGCAGGATCACAAGGAAAGGCTATCTCAAAGCAGGCTACTTCTAACTGGATAAGCTACTGCATTTGTTTCTGCTATTTAAACCATGGAAAGCCAGTGCCTAAGGGCATTAGGCCAGATTCCACCAGAGCTGCAGCCACTTCAGCAGCCTTTCTCAGGGGAGTACCAACCAGAGACATTTTAGAGGCGGCTACTGGGAGTTCAGTGCACACCTTTACAAAGCATTATCATCTGCCACTCTACTGTAAATCCAGGGCAGGCTTTGTCACTGCAGTTCTGCAGGGCCTCATAGCCGCTCCTAATGCTGTTTAGCTCCAGCCTCCCCACCATAGCTTTTGGACTCCACCCAAATGTAATGACTGCAACAGTGAAACACGAAGAACATAGTGCAGTTGTGTAAACTTACCATAAATGTAGATGTTTGAGTGTATTCACTGTTGCAGTCCAGGTTACCCACCAGCCATCCCCCTTTTTTCTGCTGGAACTTATCTTTCCTTCTCTGATTTATACTACCTATGTGGTGCATTTGCTTGTAGATGAAGGTAAAGTTTATCTTGGTGCATGTATTTTTATATATAAATTTTGGCTACCCTTTTAGGAGACACCTGACATCTGGGGCAAGAAAAACTGAAGAAAATGGCATTGGTTGCTTCTTTTATACCCCTGACGACCTGAAGTCAGGGAAGGGGTGACAGCAGTCGACGCAGGATCCAAGACTTTGGAATTCACACCGCCTGAGGGTAACCTGCCAGCAGGATTACCCAAATGTAATAACTGCAACAGTGAATACACTCGAACATCTACATTTATGGTAAGTGTACACAACTGTACTTTCTTCGTATTTCACTGTTGCAGTCATTACATTTGGGTTATGTGCCTGCAGGTATCCCTCAGCTGGCCTGAATATCAAAGTCTTGGATTCCTGCGTCGGATGCTGTCTCGTCTTCCATGACGTCAGGTCATAAGTGGTATAAAACATGCAGCCGATGCTATTACATCAGTCTTTCTTGCCGCACGGTGCCCAAAGCAGAAGCAGTTCGCAAGTTCCGGTTGGCCGACTCCTGAAATTTTCATTTGCGAGTTTCAGAACTGAAGTCTTCAAAAAAGCTAAGTACCCCATTGGGGATCCTTTTTCTTGCTCTTTAACTGATGTCAGTAAAAGTTAACTATTGTCTTACCTGAGAAAGCAAATACCTCATAAAGATTTTAATTTGTACTGCATTCCTTGTTTAGGCCCAGACCACGACGTCCTTCGCTGTCAGTTTTCTGCTTTATTCAACCCCTGAACTATTCATCGGTCTATTTTTGCAGCATATTATTTTGGTTCTTGATTTAACTATACAGAACTGTCGTCGGTAAGCCATCCAACTACCGATATTCCAAAAAAACATAAAGATAAAGACAGAGACAGACCACATAGGTCCAAAACTGCCGACAACGCTTCCGCTAAGCTAGTCGCCAGTTCGCCGGTACTCAGTGAGGCACTTTCGCAGCCCCTGATACCCGCTACTTCAGATTCGCAGGCCTCTGCTGAGACCCATTCAGAGTTCAGTATGCTGCGAGATGCTTCTTCGACTGTGGAACCTGCGGATGTCTCTACCTTGGATGGGTCCGGAGCCACTGTGCAGGCACCGGCTTTGGGGGGTGTATTCAGGCCTACAGACTTGCATTTCAAACTGATGCCATCTTCTTCTTCAAGGCCTAAAACTCGACCAACACATAGAAAACCAATGTCCAAACCACATGGTCAGGCCCATATGCCTAAAAAACAAATGATAAGAATGGCTGAAGACCTTATTACTTTAATTAGGGGAAGCCAGCCTTCCCCCTCTAAGAGACCTAGAACT